>NW_026599600.1:960000-965000 GCF_023634155.1 Falco peregrinus | reverse complement strand
CTGTGCATGGCATGCAGTTAACCCTAACCCTAACCCTAACCCTAACCCTAACCCTAATCCTAACCTTAACCCTAACCCTAACCCTAACGCTAACCCTAAGAGGCCTAAACCTAAATGCAACTCTAAACCTCAGCTGTGCATGGCATGCACTTAACCGTAACCGTAACCGTAACCGTAACCGTAACCGTAACCCTAACCCTAACCCTAACCCTAACCCTAACCCTAACCGTAATCCTAACCCTAACCCTAACCCTAACCTTAACCCTAACCCTAAGAGGCCTAACACTAAACGCAACTCTAAACCTCAGCTGTGCATGGCATGTACCTAACCCTAACCCTAACCCTAACCCTAACCCTAACCCTAACCCTAACCCTAACCCTAATCCTGACCCTAATCCTGACCCTAAGGGTCCTAACCCTTGACGGAACTCTAAACCTCAGCTGTGCATGGCATGTACATAACCCTAACCCTAACCCTAACCCTAACCCTAACCCTAACCCTAACCCTAACCCTAAGAGGCCTAACCCTAAACGCAACTCTAAACCTCAGCTGTGCATGGCATGTACGTAACCCTAACCCTAACCCTAACCCTAACCCTAACCCTGACCCTAAGAGGCCGAAACCAAAACGGAACTCTAAACCTCAGCTGTGCATGGCATGTACCTAACCCTAACCCTAACCCTAACCCTAACCCTAACCCTAATCCTAAACCTAACCCTAATCCTGACCCTAAGAGTCCTAACCCTAGACGGAACTCTAAAACCCAGCTGTGCATGGCAGGTACATAACCCTAACCCTAACCCTAACCCTTACCCTAACCCTAAACCTAACCCTAATCCTGACCCTAAGAGGCCTAACCCTTGACGGAACTCTAAACCTCAGCTGTGCATGGCATGTACATAACCCTAACCCTAACCCTAACCCTAACCCTAACCCTAACCCTAACCCTAACCCTAACCCTAACCCTAACCCTAACCCTGACCCTAAGAGGCCTAACCCAAAACGGAACTCTAAACCTCAGCTGTGCATGGCATGCAGTTAACCCTAACCCTAACCCTAACCCTAACCCTAACCCTAATCCTAACCTTAACCCTAACCCTAACCCTAACGCTAACCCTAAGAGGCCTAAACCTAAATGCAACTCTAAACCTCAGCTGTGCATGGCATGCACTTAACCGTAACCGTAACCGTAACCGTAACCGTAACCGTAACCCTAACCCTAACCCTAACCCTAACCCTAACCCTAACCGTAATCCTAACCCTAACCCTAACCCTAACCTTAACCCTAACCCTAAGAGGCCTAACACTAAACGCAACTCTAAACCTCAGCTGTGCATGGCATGTAGGTAACCCTAACCCTAACCCTAACCCTAACCTTAACCCTAACGCTAACCCTAACCCTAACCCTGACCCTAAGAGGCCTAACCCAAAACGGAACTCTAAACCTCAGCTGTGCATGGCGTGCACGTAACCCTAACCCTAACCCTAACCCTAACCCTAACCCTAACCCTAACCTAAACTTAACCCTAACCCTAAGAGACCTAACCCTTGACGGAACTCTAAACCTCAGCTGTGCATGGCATGTACATAACCCTAACCCTAACCCTAACCCTAACCCTAACCCTAACCCTAACCCTAAGAGGCCTAACCCTAAACGCAACTCTAAACCTCAGCTGTGCATGGCATGTACGTAACCCTAACCCTAACCCTAACCCTAAACCTAAACCTGACCTTAAGAGGCCGAAACCAAAACGGAACTCTAAACCTCAGCTGTGCATGGCATGTACATAACCCTAACCCTAACCCTAACCCTAACCCTAACCCTAACCCTAACCCTAACCCTAACCCTAATCCTGACCCTAAGGGTCCTAACCCTTGACGGAACTCTAAACCTGAGCTGTGCATGGCATGTACATAACCCTAACCCTAACCCTAACCCTAACCCTAACCCTAACCCTAACCCTAACCCTAAGAGGCCTAACCCTAAACGCAACTCTAAACCTCAGCTGTGCATGGCATGTACCTAACCCTAACCCTAACCCTAACCCTAACCCTAACCCTAACCCTAACCCTGACCCTAAGAGGCCGAAACCAAAACGGAACTCTAAACCTCATCTGTGCATGGCATGTACCTAACCCTAACCCTAACCCTAACCCTAACCCTAACCCTAACCCTAACCCTAATCCTAAACCTAACCCTAATCCTGACCCTAAGAGTCCTAACCCTAGACGGAACTCTAAACCTCAGCTGTGCATGGCATGCACTTAACCCTAACCCTAACCCTAACCCTAACCCTAACCCTAACCCTAAACCTAACCCTAACCTAACCTTAACCCTAACCCTAAGAGACCTAACCCTAAACGGAACTCTAAACCTCAGCTGTGCATGGCATGTACGTAACCCTAACCCTAACCCTAACCCTATCCCTAACCCTAACCATAACCCTAACCCTAATCCTAAACCTAACCCTAATCCTGACCCTAAGAGTCCTAACCCTAGACGGAACTCTAAACCTCATCTGTGCATGGCAGGTACATAACCCTAACCCTAACAAAACCCTAACCCTAACCCTAACCCTAACGCTAACCCTAAACCGAACCCTAATCCTGACCCTAAGGGTCCTAACCCTTGACGGAACTCTAAACCTCAGCTGTGCATGGCATGTACGTAACCCTAACCCTAACCCTAACCTGAACCCTAACTCTGACCTTAAGAGGCCGAAACCAAAACGGAACTCTAAACCTCAGCTGTGCATGGCATGTACATAACCCTAAACCTAACCCTAACCCTAACCCTAACCCTAACCCTAACCCTAAGAGGCCTAACCCTAAACGCAACTCTAAACCTCAGCTGTGCATGGCATGTACGTAACCCTAACCCTAACCCTAACCCTAACCCTAACCCTGACCCTAAGAGGCCGAAACCAAAACGGAACTCTAAACCTCAGCTGTGCATGGCATGTACCTAACCCTAACCCTAACCCTAACCCTAACCCTAATCCTAAACCTAACCCTAATCCTGACCCTAAGAGTCCTAACCCTAGACGGAACTCTAAAACCCAGCTGTGCATGGCAGGTACATAACCCTAACCCTAACCCTAACCCTTACCCTAACCCTAAACCTAACCCTAATCCTGACCCTAAGAGGCCTAACCCTTGACGGAACTCTAAACCTCAGCTGTGCATGGCATGTACATAACCCTAACCCTAACCCTAACCCTAACCCTAACCCTAACCCTAACCCTAACCCTAACCCTGACCCTAAGAGGCCTAACCCAAAACGGAACTCTAAACCTCAGCTGTGCATGGCATGCAGTTAACCCTAACCCTAACCCTAACCCTAACCCTAACCCTAATCCTAACCTTAACCCTAACCCTAACCCTAACGCTAACCCTAAGAGGCCTAACCCTAAATGCAACTCTAAACCTCAGCTGTGCATGGCATGCACTTAACCGTAACCGTAACCGTAACCGTAACCGTAACCGTAACCCTAACCCTAACCCTAACCCTAACCCTAACCCTAACCGTAATCCTAACCCTAACCCTAACCCTAACCTTAACCCTAACCCTAAGAGGCCTAACACTAAACGCAACTCTAAACCTCAGCTGTGCATGGCATGTAGGTAACCCTAACCCTAACCCTAACCCTAACCTTAACCCTAACGCTAACCCTAACCCTAACCCTGACCCTAAGAGGCCTAACCCAAAACGGAACTCTAAACCTCAGCTGTGCATGGCGTGCACGTAACCCTAACCCTAACCCTAACCCTAACCCTAACCCTAACCCTAACCTAAATTTAACCCTAACCCTAAGAGACCTAACCCTAAACGGAACTCTAAACCTCAGCTGTGCATGGCATGTACCTAACCCTAACCCTAACCCTAACCCTAACCCTAAGCCTAACCCTAACCCTAACCCTAATCCTGACCCTAAGGGTCCTAACCCTTGACGGAACTCTAAACCTCAGCTGTGCATGGCATGTACATAACCCTAAACCTAGCCCTAACTCTAACCCTAACCCTAACCCTAACCCTAAGAGGCCTAACCCTAAACGCAACTCTAAACCTCAGCTGTGCATGGCATGTACGTAACCCTAACCCTAACCCTAACCCTAAACCTAAACCTGACCTTAAGAGGCCGAAACCAAAACGGAACTCTAAACCTCAGCTGTGCATGGCATGTACATAACCCTAACCCTAACCCTAACCCTAACCCTAACCCTAACCCTAACCCTAACCCTAACCCTAACCCTAACCCTAATCCTGACCCTAAGGGTCCTAACCCTTGACGGAACTCTAAACCTGAGCTGTGCATGGCATGTACATAACCCTAACCCTAACCCTAACCCTAACCCTAATCCTAACCCTAACCCTAAGAGGCCTAACCCTAAACGCAACTCTAAACCTCAGCTGTGCATGGCATGTACGTAACCCTAACCCTAACCCTAACCCTAAACCTAAACCTGACCTTAAGAGGCCGAAACCAAAACGGAACTCTAAACCTCAGCTGTGCATGGCATGTACATAACCCTAACCCTAACCCTAACCCTAACCCTAACCCTAACCCTAACCCTAACCCTAACCCTAACCCTAACCCTAATCCTGACCCTAAGGGTCCTAACCCTTGACGGAACTCTAAACCTGAGCTGTGCATGGCATGTACATAACCCTAACCCTAACCCTAACCCTAACCCTAATCCTAACCCTAACCCTAAGAGGCCTAACCCTAAACGCAACTCTAAACCTCAGCTGTGCATGGCATGTACCTAACCCTAACCCTAACCCTAACCCTAACCCTAACCCTGACCCTAAGAGGCCGAAACCAAAACGCAACTCTAAACCTCAGCTGTGCATGGCATGTAGGTAACCCTAACCCTAACCCTAACCCTAACCTTAACCCTAACGCTAACCCTAACCCTAACCCTGACCCTAAGAGGCCTAACCCAAAACGGAACTCTAAACCTCAGCTGTGCATGGCGTGCACGTAACCCTAACCCT
>NW_026599600.1:945000-947500 GCF_023634155.1 Falco peregrinus | reverse complement strand
GTACATAACCCTAACCCTAACAAAACCCTAACCCTAACCCTAACCCTTACCCTGACCCTAAGAGGCCTAACCCAAAACGGAACTCTAAACCTCAGCTGTGCATGGCATGCACTTAACCCTAACCCTAACCCTAACCCTAACCCTAACCCTAACCCTAACCTTAACCCTAACCCTAAGAGGCCAAACCCTAAACGCAACTCTAAACCTCAGCTGTGCATGGCATGTAGGTAACCCTAACACTAACCCTAACCCTAAACTTAACCCTAACCCTAACCCTAACCCTAACCCTAACCCTGACCCTAAGAGGCCTAACCCAAAACGGAACTCTAAACCTCAGCTGTGCATGGCATGCACTTAACCCTAAACCTAACCCTAACCCTAACCCTAACCCTAACCCTAACCCTAACCCTAACCCTAACCCTCACCATAAGAGGCATAACCCTTGACGGAACTCTAAACCTCAGCTGTGCATGGCATGTACATAACCTTAACCCTAACCCTAAGCCTAACCCTAACCCTAACCCTAACCCTAACCCTAACCCTAACCCTAAGAGGCCTAACCCTAAACGCAACTCTAAACCTCAGCTGTGCATGGCATGTACCTAACCCTAACCCTAACCCTAACCCTAACCCTAAACCTAACCCTGACCCTAAGAGGCCTAACCCAAAACGGAACTCTAAACCTTAGCTGTGCATGGCATGCATTTAACCCTAACCCTAACCCTAACCCTAACCCTAACCCTAACCCTAAACTTAACCCTAACCCTAAGAGACCTAACCCTAAACGGAACTCTAAACCTCAGCTGTGCATGGCATGTACGTAACCCTAACCCTAACCCTAACCCTAACCCTAACCCTAAACCTAACCCTAATCCTAAACCTAACCCTAATCCTGACCCTAAGAGTCCTAACCCTAAACGGAACTCTAAACCTCAGCTGTGCATGGCAGGTACATAACCCTAACCCTAACCCTAACCCTAACCCTAACCCTAACCCTAACCCTAACCCTAAACCTGACCCTAAGAGAGCTAAACCTAAATGGAGCTCTAAACCTCAGCTGTGCATGGCATGTACGTAACCCTAACCCTAACCCTAACCCTAATCCTAACCCTAACCCTGACCCTAAGAGGCCGAATCCAAAACGGAACTCTAAACCTCAGCTGTGCATGGCATGTACCTAACCCTATCCCTAACCCTAACCCTAACCCTAACCCTAACCCTAACCCTAACCCTAACCCTAACCCTAACCCTAACCCTAAGAGGCCTAACCCTTGACGGAACTCTAAACCTCAGCTGTGCATGGCATATACATAACCCTAACCCTAACCCTAACCCTAACCCTAACCCTAACCCTAACCCTGACCCTAAGAAGCCTAACCCTTGACGGAACTCTAAACCTCAGCTGTGCATGGCATGCAGTTAACCCTAACCCTAACCCTAACCCTAACCCTAACCCTAATCCTAACCTTAACCCTGACACTAACCCTTACGCTAACCCTAAGAGGCCTAACCCTAAACGCAACTCTAAACCTCAGCTGTGCATGGCATGCACTTAACCGTAACCGTAACCGTAACCGTAACCGTAACCGTAACCCTAACCCTAACCCTAACCGTAACCCTAACCCTAACCCTAGCCCTAACCCTAACCCTAACCTAAACTTAACCCTAACCCTAATAGACCTAACCCTAAACGGAACTCTAAACCTCAGCTGTGCATGGCATGTACCTAACCCTAACCCTAACCCTAACCCTAACCCTAACCCTAACCCTAACCCTAACCCTAACCCTAACCCTAATCCTGACCCTAAGGGTCCTAACCCTTGACGGAACTCTAAACCTCAGCTGTGCATGGCATGTACATAACCCTAACCCTAACCCTAACCCTAACCCTAACCCTAATCCTAACCTTTACCCTAACCCTAACCCTAACCCTAACCCTAACCCTAAACTTAACCCTAACCCTAAGAGACCTAACCCTAAACGGAACTCTAAACCTCAGCTGTGCATGGCATGTACGTAACCCTAACCCTAACCCTAACCCTAACCATAACCCTAACCCTAATCCTAAACCTAACCCTAATCCTGACCCTAAGAGTCCTAACCCTAAACGGAACTCAAAACCTCAGCTGTGCATGGCAGGTACATAACCCTAACCCTAACCCTAACCCTAACCCTAACCCTAACCCTAACCCTAACCCTAACCCTAACCCTAATCCTAACCTTAACCCTGACACTAACCCTTACGCTAACCCTAAGAGGCCTAACCCTAAACGCAACTCTAAACCTCAGCTGTGCATGGCATGCACTTAACCGTAACCGTAACCGTAACCGTAACCGTAACCGTAACCCTAACCCTAACCCTAACCGTAACCCTAACCCTAACCCTAGCCCTAACCCTAACCCTAACCTAAACTTAACCCTAACCCTAATAGACCTAACCCTAAACGGAACTCTAAACCTCAGCTGTGCATGGCATGTACCTAACCCTAACCCTAACCCT
>NW_026599600.1:937500-942500 GCF_023634155.1 Falco peregrinus | reverse complement strand
TAACCCTAACCCTAACCTTAACCCTAACCCTAAGAGGCCTAACCCTAAACGGAACTCTAAACCTCAGCAGTGCATGGCAGGTACATAACCCTAACCCTAACCCTAACCCTAACCCTAACCCTGACCCTAAGAGGCCTAACCCAAAACGGAACTCTAAACCTCAGCTGTGCATGGCATGTACCTATCCCTAACCCTAACCCTAAGCCTAACCCTAACCCTAACCCTAACTCTGACCCTAAGAGGCCTAACCCAAAACGGAACTCTAAACGTCAGCTGTGCATGGCATGCAGTTAACCCTAACCCTAACCCTAACCCTAACCCTAACCCTAACCCTAACCCTAACCCTAACCCTAAGAGACCTAACCCAAAACGGAACTCTAAACCTCAGCTGGGCATGGCATGCACTTAACCCTAACCCTAACCCTAACCCTAACTCTAACCCTAACCCTAACCCTAACCCTAACCCTAACCCTAACCGTAATCCTAACCCTAACCCTAACTTTAACCTTAACCCTAACCCTAAGAGGCCTAACCCTAAACGCAACTCTAAACCTCAGCTGTGCATGGCATGTACCTAACCCTAACCCTAACCCTAACCCTAACCTTAACCCTAAAGCTAACCCTAACCCTAACCCTGACCCTAAGAGGCCTAACCCAAAACGGAACTCTAAACCTCAGCTGTGCATGGCATGCACTTAACCCTAACCCTAACCCTAACCCTAACCCTAACCCTAACCCTAATCCTAACACTAACCCTGACCCCAAGAGGCCGAACCCAAAACGGAACTCTAAACCTCAGCTGTGCATGGCATGCACTTAACCCTAACCCTAACCCTAACCCTAACCCTAACCCTAACCCTAACCCTAACGCTAACCCTAAACCTAACTCTAATCCTGACCCTAAGGGGCCTAACCCAAAGCTTAACTCTAAACCTCAGTTGTGCATGGCATGCACGTAACCGTAACCGTAACCGTAACCGTAACCGTAACCCTAACCCTAACCCTAACCCTAACCCTAACCCTAACCGTAATCCTAACCTAACCCTAACCCTAACCTTAACCCTAACCCTAAGAGGCCTAACCCTAAACGCAACTCTAAACCTCAGCTGTGCATGGCATGTAGGTAATCCTAACCCTAACCCTAACCTTAACCCTAAAGCTAACCCTAACCCTAACCCTGACCCTAAGAGGCCTAACCCAAAACGGAACTCTAAACCTCAGCTGTGCATGGCATGCACTTAACCCTAACCCTAACCCTAACCCTAACCCTAATCCTAACCCTAACCCTAACCCTAACCCTAACCCTAAGAGGCCTAACCCTAAACGCAACTCTAAACCTCAGCTGTGCATGGCATGTACCTAACCCTAACCCTAACCCTAACCCTAACCCTAACCCTGACCCTAAGAGGCCTAACACAAAACGGAACTCTAAACCTCAGCTGTGCATGGCATGCACTTAACCCTAACCCTAACCCTAACCCTAACCCTAACCCTAACCCTAACCCTAACCCTGACCCTAACCTTAACCCTAACCCTAAGAGGCCTAACCCTAAACGCAACTCTAAACCTCAGCAGTGCATGGCATGTAGGTAATCCTAACCCTAACCCTAACCTTAACCCTAAAGCTAACCCTAACCCTAACCCTGACCCTAAGAGGCCTAACCCAAAACGGAACTCTAAACCTCAGCTGTGCATGGCATGCACTTAACCCTAACCCTAACCCTAACCCTAACCCTAACCCTAATCCTAACCCTAACCCTAACCCTAACCCTAACCCTAACCCTAAGAGGCCTAACCCTAAACGCAACTCTAAACCTCAGCTGTGCATGGCATGTACCTAACCCTAACCCTAACCCTAACCCTAACCCTAACCCTGACCCTAAGAGGCCTAACCCAAAACGGAACTCTAAACCTCAGCTGTGCATGGCATGCACTTAACCCTAACCCTAACCCTAACCCTAACCCTAACCCTAACCCTAATCCTAACACTAACCCTGACCCCAAGAGGCCGAACCCAAAACGGAACTCTAAACCTCAGCTGTGCATGGCATGCACTTAACCCTAACCCTAACCCTAACCCTAACCCTAACCCTAACCCTAACCCTAACGCTAACCCTAAACCTAACTCTAATCCTGACCCTAAGGGGCCTAACCCAAAGCTTAACTCTAAACCTCAGTTGTGCATGGCATGCACGTAACCGTAACCGTAACCGTAACCGTAACCGTAACCCTAACCCTAACCCTAACCCTAACCCTAACCCTAACCGTAATCCTAACCTAACCCTAACCCTAACCTTAACCCTAACCCTAAGAGGCCTAACCCTAAACGCAACTCTAAACCTCAGCTGTGCATGGCATGTAGGTAATCCTAACCCTAACCCTAACCTTAACCCTAAAGCTAACCCTAACCCTAACCCTGACCCTAAGAGGCCTAACCCAAAACGGAACTCTAAACCTCAGCTGTGCATGGCATGCACTTAACCCTAACCCTAACCCTAACCCTAACCCTAATCCTAACCCTAACCCTAACCCTAACCCTAACCCTAAGAGGCCTAACCCTAAACGCAACTCTAAACCTCAGCTGTGCATGGCATGTACCTAACCCTAACCCTAACCCTAACCCTAACCCTAACCCTGACCCTAAGAGGCCTAACACAAAACGGAACTCTAAACCTCAGCTGTGCATGGCATGCACTTAACCCTAACCCTAACCCTAACCCTAACCCTAACCCTAACCCTAACCCTAACCCTGACCCTAACCTTAACCCTAACCCTAAGAGGCCTAACCCTAAACGCAACTCTAAACCTCAGCAGTGCATGGCATGTAGGTAATCCTAACCCTAACCCTAACCTTAACCCTAAAGCTAACCCTAACCCTAACCCTGACCCTAAGAGGCCTAACCCAAAACGGAACTCTAAACCTCAGCTGTGCATGGCATGCACTTAACCCTAACCCTAACCCTAACCCTAACCCTAACCCTAATCCTAACCCTAACCCTAACCCTAACCCTAACCCTAACCCTAAGAGGCCTAACCCTAAACGCAACTCTAAACCTCAGCTGTGCATGGCATGTACCTAACCCTAACCCTAACCCTAACCCTAACCCTAACCCTGACCCTAAGAGGCCTAACCCAAAACGGAACTCTAAACCTCAGCTGTGCATGGCATGCACTTAACCTTAACCCTAACCCTAACCCTAACCCTAACCCTAACCTTAACCCTAACCCTAAGAGGCCAAACCCTAAACGCAACTCTAAACCTCAGCTGTGCATGGCATGTAGGTAACCCTAACACTAACCCTAACCCTAACCTTAACCCTAACCATAATCCTAACCCTAACCCTAACCCTGACCCTAAGAGGCCTAACCCAAAACGCAACTCTAAACCTCAGCTGTGCATGGCATGCACGTAACCGTAACCGTAACCGTAACCGTAACCGTAACCGTAACCGTAACCGTAACCCTAACCCTAACCCTAACCCTAACCCTAACCCTAACCCTAACCGTAATCCTAACCCTAACCCTAACCCTAACCTTAACCCTAACCCTAAGAGGCCTAACCCTAAACGCAACTCTAAACCTCAGCTGTGCATGGCATGTACCTAACCCTAACCCTAACCCTAACCCTAACCCTAACCCTGACCCTAAGAGGCCTAACACAAAACGGAACTCTAAACCTCAGCTGTGCATGGCATGCACATAACCCTAACCCTAACCCTAACCCTAACCCTAACCCTAACCCTTACCCTGACCCTAAGAGGCCTAACCCAAAACGGAACTCTAAACCTCAGCTGTGCATGGCATGCACTTAACCCTAAACCTAACCCTAACACCCCTAACCCTAACCCTAACCCTAACCCTAACCCTGACCATAAGAGGCATAACCCTTGACGGAACTCTAAACCTCAGCTGTGCATGGCATGTACATAACCTTTACCCTAACCCTAACCCTAACCCTAACCCTAACCCTAACCCTAACCCTAACCCTAAGAGGCCTAACCCTAAACGCAACTCTAAACCTCAGCTGTGCATGGCATGTACCTAACCCTAACCCTAACCCTAACCCTAACCCTAACCCTGACCCTAAGAGGCCTAACCCAAAACGGAACTCTAAACCTCAGCTGTGCATGGCATGCACTTAACCCTAACCCTAACCCTAACCCTAACCCTAACCCTAACCTTAACCCTAACCCTAAGAGGCCAAACCCTAAACGCAACTCTAAACCTCAGCTGTGCATGGCATGTAGGTAACCCTAACACTAACCCTAACCCTAACCTTAACCCTAACCCTAACCCTAACCCTAACCCTAACCCTAACCCTAACCCTAAGAGGCCTAACCCAAAACGCAACTCTAAACCTCAGCTGTGCATGGCATGCACGTAACCGTAACCGTAACCGTAACCGTAACCGTAACCGTAACCGTAACCCTAACCCTAACCCTAACCCTAACCCTAACCCTAACCCTAACCGTAATCCTAACCCTAACCCTAACCCTAACCTTAACCCTAACCCTAAAAAGGCCTAACCCTAAACGCAACTCTAAACCTCAGCTGTGCATGGCATGTACCTAACCCTAACCCTAACCCTAACCCTAACCCTAACCCTGACCCTAAAAGGCCTAACACAAAACGGAACTCTAAACCTCAGCTGTGCATGGCATGCACATAACCCTAACCCTAACCCTAACCCTAACCCTAACCCTAACCCTAACCCTTACCCTGACCCTAAGAGGCCTAACCCAAAACGGAACTCTAAACCTCAGCTGTGCATGGCATGCACTTAACCCTAACCCTAACCCTAACCCTAACCCTAACCCTAACCCTAACCTTAACCCTAACCCTAAGAGGCCAAACCCTAAACGCAACTCTAAACCTCAGCTGTGCATGGCATGTAGGTAACCCTAACACTAACCCTAACCCTAACCTTAACCCTAACCCTAACCCTAACCCTAACCCTAACCCTGACCCTAAGAGGCCTAACCCAAAACGGAACTCTAAAC
>NW_026599600.1:925000-927500 GCF_023634155.1 Falco peregrinus | reverse complement strand
CCTTGACGGAACTCTAAACCTCAGCTGTGCATGGCATGTACATAACCCTAACCTTAACCCTAACCCTAACCCTAACCTTAACCCTAACCCTAACCCTGACCCTAAGAGGCCTAACCCAAAACGGAACTCTAAACCTCAGCTGTGCATGGCATGTAGTTAACCCTAACCCTAACCCTAACCCTAACCCTAACCCTAACCCTAATCCTAACCTTAACCCTAACCCTAACCCTAAGAGGCCTAACCCTAAACGCAACTCTAAACCTCAGCTGTGCATGGCATGCACGTAACCGTAACCGTAACCGTAACCGTAACCGTAACCGTAACCGTAACCGTAACCGTAACCGTAACCCTAACCCTAACCCTAACCCTAACCCTAACCCTAACCCTAACCCTAACCCTAACCCTAACCCTATGAGGCCTAACCCTAAACGCAACTCTAAACCTCAGCTGTGCATGGCATGTAGGTAATCCTAACCCTAACCCTTACCGTAATCTTAACCCTAAAGCTAACCCTAACCCTAACCCTGACCCTAAGAGGCCTAACCCAAAACGGAACTCTAAACCTCAGCTGTGCATGGCATGCACTTAACCCTAACCATAACCCTAACCCTAACCCTAACCCTAACCCTAATCCTAACACTAACCCTGACCCTAAGAGGCCGAACCCAAAACGGAACTGTAAACCTCAGCTGTGCATGGCATGCACTTAACCCTAACCCTAACCCTAACCCTAACCCTAACCCTAACCCTAACCCTAACGCTAACCCTAACCCTAACTCTAATCCTGACCCTAAGGGGCCTAACCCAAAACGGAACTCTAAACCTCAGCTGTGCATGGCATGCACGTAACCGTAACCGTAACCGTAACCGTAACCCTAACCCTAACCCTAACCCTAACCCTGACCCGAACCCTAACCGTAATCCTAACCCTAACCCTAACCCTAACCTTAACCCTAACCCTAAGAGGCCTAACCCTAAACGCAACTCTAAACCTCAGCTGTGCATGGCATGTAGGTAACCCTAACCCTAACCCTAACCCTAACCCTAACCCTAACCCTAACCCTAACCGTAACCCTAATCCTGACCCTAAGGGTCCTAACCCTTGACGGAACTCTAAACCTCAGCTGTGCATGGCATGTACATAACCCTAACCCTAACCCTAACCCTAACCCTAAGGGTCCTAACCCTAACCCTAACCCTAACCCTAAACCTAATCCTGACCCTAAGAGGCCTAACCATTGACGGAACTCTAAACCTCAGCTGTGCATGGCATGTACCTAACCCTAACCCTAACCCTAACCCTAACCCTAAACCTAACCCTAATCCTGACCCTAAGAGGCCTAACGTTTGACGGAACTCTAAACCTCAGCTGTGCATGGCATGTACCTAACCCTAACCTTAACCCTAGCCCTAACCCTAACCTTAACCCTAACCCTAACCCTAACCCTAACCCTAACCTTAACCCTAATCCTAACACTAACCCTGACCCTAAGAGGCCGAACCCAAAACGGAACTCTAAACCTCAGCTGTGCATGGCATGCACTTAACCCTAACCCTAACCCTAACCCTAACCCTAACCCTAACCCTAACCCTAACCCTAACGCTAACCCTAACCCTAACTCTAATCCTGACCCTAAGGGGCCTAACCCAAAACGGAACTCTAAACCTCAGCTGTGCATGGCATGTACATAACCCTAACCCTAACCCTAACCCTAACCCTAACCCTAACCCTAACCCTAATCCTAACACTAACCCTGACCCTAAGAGGCCTAACCCAAAACGGAACTCTAAACCTCAGCTGTGCATGGCATGCACTTAACCCTAACCCTAACCCTAACCCTAACCCTAACTCTAATTCTGACCCTATCGGGCCTACCCCTTGACGGAACTCTAAACCTCAGCTGTGCATGGCATGTACATAACCCTAACCCTAACCCTAACCCTAACCCTAACCCTAAGAGGCCGAACCCAAAACGGAACTCTAAACCTCAGCTGTGCATGGCATGTACGTAACCCTAACCCTAACCCTAACCCTAACCCTAATCCTAACCCTAACCATAACCCTAACCCTAATCCCAAATATAACCCTAATCCTGACCCTAAGAGTCCTAACCCTTGACGGAACTCTAAACCTCAGCTGTGCATGGCAGGTACATAACCCTAACCCTAACCCTAACCCTAACCCTAACCCTAACTTTTACCCTAACCCTAAACCTAAACCTAACCCTAATCCTGACCCTAAGTGGCCTAACCCTTGACGGAACTCTAAACCTCAGCTGTGCATGGCATGTATTTAACCCTAACCCTTACCCTAACCCTAATCCTAACCCTAACCCTAACCCTGACCCTAAGAGGCCTAACCCTAAACGCAACTCTAAACCTCAGCTGTGCATGGCATGTAGGTAACCCTAACCCTAACCCTAACCCTAACCTTAACCCTAACCCTAACCCTAACCCTAACCCTGACCCTAAGAGGCCTAACCCAAAACGGAACTCTAAA
>NW_026599600.1:860000-910000 GCF_023634155.1 Falco peregrinus | reverse complement strand
CTAACCCTAACCCTAACCCTAAACTTAACCCTAACCCTAAGAGACCTAACCCTAAACGGAACTCTAAACCTCAGCTGTGCATGGCAGGTACATAACCCTAACCCTAACCCTAACCCTAACCCTAACCCTAACCCTAATCCTAAACCTAAACCCTAATCCTGACCCTAAGAGTCCTAACCCTAGACGGAACTCTAAACCTCAGATGTGCATGGCATGTACCTAACCCTAACCCAAACCCTAAGCCTAACCCTAACCCTAACCCTAACCCTAACGCTAACCCGAACCCTAACCCTAACCCTAAACTTAACCCTAACCCTAAGAGACCTAACCCAAAACGGAACTCTAAACCTCAGCTGTGCATGGCATGCACTTAACCCTAACCCTAACCCTAACCCTAACCCTAACCGTAATCCTAACCTAACCCTAACCCTAACCCTAACCATAAGAGGCCTAACCCTAAATGCAACTCTAAACCTCAGCTGTGCATGGCATGCACTTAACCGTAACCCTAACCCTAACCCTAACCCTAACCCTAACCCTAACCCTAACCCTAACCCTAACCCTAACCCTAACCCTAACCCTAACGCTAACCCTAAACCTAACCCTAACCCGAACCCTAATCCTGACCCTAAGAGGCCTAACCCTTGACGGAACACTAAACCTCAGCTGTGCATGGCATGCACTTAACCCTAACCCTAACCCTAACCCTAACCCTAACCCTAAACCTAATCCTAACCCTAACCCTAACCCTAAACCTAATCCTGACCCTAAGAGGCCTAACCATTGACGGAACTCTAAACCTCAGCTGTGCATGGCATGTACATAACCCTAACCCTAACCCTAACCCTAACCCTAACCCTAACCCTAACCCTAACCCT
This sequence comes from Falco peregrinus, assembly GCF_023634155.1. NCBI lineage: Eukaryota > Metazoa > Chordata > Aves > Falconiformes > Falconidae > Falco > Falco peregrinus. The sequence goes on along the minus strand of NW_026599600.1, from coordinate 909,122 downwards.
AACCTTAACCCTAACCCCAAGAGGCCTAACCCTAAACGCAACTCTAAACCTCAGCTGTGCATGGCATGTAGGTAACCCTAACCCTAACCCTAACCCTAACCTTAACCCTATCCCTAACCCTAACTCTAATCCTGACCCTATGGGGCCTACCCCTTGACGGAACTCTAAACCTCAGCTGTGCATGGCATGTACATAACCCTAACCCTAACCCTAACCCTAACCCTAACCTTAACCCTAACCCCAAGAGGCCTAACCCTAAACGCAACTCTAAACCTCAGCTGTGCATGGCATGTACCTAACCCTAACCCTAACCCTAACCCTAACCTTAACCCTAACCCTAACCCTAACTCTAATCCTGACCCTATGGGGCCTACCCCGTGACGGAACTCTAAACCTCAGATGTGCATGGCATGTACGTAAGCCTAACACTAACCCTAACCCTAACCCTAACCATAACCCTAACCCTAACCCTAAACCTAACCCTAATCCTGACCCTAAGAGTCCTAACCCTAGACGGAATTCTAAACCTCAGCTGTGCATGGCAGGTACATAACCCTAACCCTAACCCTAACCCTAACCCTAACCCTAACCCTAACCCTAACCCTAACCTTAACCCTAACCCCAAGAGGCCTAACCCTAAACGCAACTCTAAACCTCAGCTGTGCATGGCATGTAGGTAACCCTAACCCTAACCCTAACCCTAACCTTAACCCTAACCCTAACCCTAACTCTAATCCTGACCCTATGGGGCCTACCCCTTGACGGAACTCTAAACCTCAGCTGTGCATGGCATGTACATAACCCTAACCCTAACCCTAACCTTAACCCTAACCCTAACCCTAACCTTAACCCTAACCCCAAGAGGCCTAACCCTAAACGCAACTCTAAACCTCAGCTGTGCATGGCATGTAGGTAAACCTAACCCTAACCCTAACCCTAACCTTAACCCTAACCCTAACCCTAACTCTAATCCTGACCCTATGGGGCCGAACCCCTTGACGGAACTCTAAACCTCAGCTGTGCATGGCATGTACGTAACCCTAACACTAACCCTAACCCTAACCCTAACCCTAACCCTAACCCTAACCGGCCTAACCCAAAACGGAACTCTAAACCTTAGCTGTGCATGGCATGCACTTAACCCTAACCCTAACCCTAACCCTAACCCTAACCCTAACCCTAACCCTAACCCTAACCCTAAACTTAACCCTAACCCTAAGAGACCTAACCCTAAACGGAACTCTAAACCTCAGCTGTGCATGGCAGGTACATAACCCTAACCCTAACCCTAACCCTAACCCTAACCCTAACCCTAATCCTAAACCTAAACCCTAATCCTGACCCTAAGAGTCCTAACCCTAGACGGAACTCTAAACCTCAGATGTGCATGGCATGTACCTAACCCTAACCCAAACCCTAAGCCTAACCCTAACCCTAACCCTAACCCTAACGCTAACCCGAACCCTAACCCTAACCCTAAACTTAACCCTAACCCTAAGAGACCTAACCCTAAACGGAACTCTAAACCTCAGATGTGCATGGCATGTACGTAACCCTAACCCTAACCTTAACCCTAACCCTAACCCTAACCCTAACCCTAACCCTAATCCTAACCCTGACCCTAAGAGGCCTAACCCAAAACGGAACTCTAAACCTCAGCTGTGCATGGCATGCACTTAACCCTAACCCTAACCCTAACCCTAAACCTAACCGTAATCCTAACCCTAACCCTAACCCTAACCCTAACCATAAGAGGCCTAACCCTAAATGCAACTCTAAACCTCAGCTGTGCATGGCATGCACTTAACCGTAACCCTAACCCTAACCCTAACCCTAACCCTAACCCTAACCCTAACCCTAACCCTAACCCTAACCCTAACCCTAACCCTAACCCTAACGCTAACCGTAAACCTAACCCTAACCCGAACCCTAATCCTGACCCTAAGAGGCCTAACCCTTGACGGAACACTAAACGTCAGCTGTGCATGGCATGCACATAACCCTAACCCTAACCCTAACCCTAACCCTAACCCTAACCCTAACCCTAACCCTAACCCTAACCCTAACCCTAACCCTAACCTTAACCCTAACCCTAAGAGGCCAAACCCTAAACGCAACTCTAAACCTCAGCTGTGCATGGCATGTAGGTAACCCTAACCCTAACCCTAACCCTAACCTTAACCCTAACCCTAACCCTAACTCTAATCCTGACCCTATGGGGCCTACCCCTTGACGGAACTCTAAACCTCAGCTGTGCATGGCATGTACGTAACCCTAACACTAACCCTAACCCTAACCCTAACCCTAACCCTAACCCTAACCGGCCTAACACAAAACGGAACTCTAAACCTTAGCTGTGCATGGCATGCACTTAACCCTAACCCTAACCCTAACCCTAACCCTAACCCTAACCCTAACCCTAACCCTAACCCTAACCCTAACCCTAAACTTAACCCTAACCCTAAGAGACCTAACCCTAAACGGAACTCTAAACCTCAGCTGTGCATGGCAGGTACATAACCCTAACCCTAACCCTAACCCTAACCCTAACCCTAATCCTAAACCTAAACCCTAATCCTGACCCTAAGAGTCCTAACCCTAGACGGAACTCTAAACCTCAGATGTGCATGGCATGTACCTAACCCTAACCCAAAGCCTAAGCCTAAGCCTAACCCTAACCCTAACCCTAACGCTAACCCGAACCCTAACCCTAACCCTAAACTTAACCCTAACCCTAACCCTAAGAGACCTAACCCAAAACGGAACTTTAAACCTCAGCTGTGCATGGCATGCACTTAACGCTAACCCTAACCCTAACCCTAACCCTAACCCTAACCCTAACCCTAACCCTAAACCTAACCTTAACCCTAACCCTAAGAGGCCTAACCCTAAACGCAACTCTAAACATCAGCTGTGCATGGCATGCACATAACCCTAACCCTAACCCTAACCCTAACCCTAACCCTAACCCTAACCCTAATCCTGACCCTAAGGGTCCTAACCCTTGACGGAACTCTAAACCTCAGCTGTGCATGGCATGTACATAACCCTAACCCTAACCCTAACCCTAACCCTAACCCTAACCCTAACCTTAACCCTAACCCCAAGAGGCCTAACCCTAAACGCAACTCTAAACCTCAGCTGTGCATGGCATGTAGGTAAACCTAACCCTAACCCTAACCCTAACCTTAACCCTAACCCTAACCCTAACTCTAATCCTGACCCTATGGGGCCTACCCCTTGACGGAACTCTAAACCTCAGCTGTGCATGGCATGTACGTAACCCTAACACTAACCCTAACCCTAACCCTAACCCTAACCCTAACCCTAACCCTAACCGGCCTAACCCAAAACGGAACTCTAAACCTTAGCTGTGCATGGCATGCACTTAACCCTAACCCTAACCCTAACCCTAACCCTAACCCTAACCCTAACCCTAACCCTAACCCTAAACTTAACCCTAACCCTAAGAGACCTAACCCTAAACGGAACTCTAAACCTCAGCTGTGCATGGCAGGTACATAACCCTAACCCTAACCCTAACCCTAACCCTAACCCTAACCCTAATCCTAAACCTAAACCCTAATCCTGACCCTAAGAATCCTAACCCTAGACGGAACTCTAAACCTCAGATGTGCATGGCATGTACCTAACCCTAACCCAAACCCTAAGCCTAACCCTAACCCTAACCCTAACCCTAACGCTAACCCGAACCCTAACCCTAACCCTAAACTTAACCCTAACCCTAAGAGACCTAACCCTAAACGGAACTCTAAACCTCAGATGTGCATGGCATGTACGTAACCCTAACCCTAACCTTAACCCTAACCCTAACCCTAACCCTAACCCTAACCCTAATCCTAACCCTGACCCTAAGAGGCCTAACCCAAAACGGAACTCTAAACCTCAGCTGTGCATGGCATGCACTTAACCCTAACCCTAACCCTAACCCTAAACCTAACCGTAATCCTAACCCTAACCCTAACCCTAACCCTAACCATAAGAGGCCTAACCCTAAATGCAACTCTATAACCTCAGCTGTGCATGGCATGCACTTAACCGTAACCCTAACCCTAACCCTAACCCTAACCCTAACCCTAACCCTAACCCTAACCCTAACCCTAACCCTAACCCTAACCCTAACCCTAACGCTAACCGTAAACCTAACCCTAACCCGAACCCTAATCCTGACCCTAAGAGGCCTAACCCTTGACGGAACACTAAACGTCAGCTGTGCATGGCATGCACATAACCCTAACCCTAACCCTAACCCTAACCCTAACCCTAACCCTAACCCTAACCCTAACCCTAACCCTAACCCTAACCTTAACCCTAACCCTAAGAGGCCAAACCCTAAACGCAACTCTAAACCTCAGCTGTGCATGGCATGTAGGTAACCCTAACACTAACCCTAACCCTAACCTTAACCCTAACCCTAACCCTAACCCTAATCCTGACCCTAAGAGGCCTAACCCAAAACGGAACTCTAAACCTCAGCTGGCATGGCATGCACTTAACCCTAACCCTAACCCTAACCCTAACCCTAACCCTAACCCTAAACCTAATCCTAACCCTAACCCTAACCCTAAACCTAATCCTGACCCTAAGAGGCCTAACCATTGACGGAACTCTAAACCTCAGCTGTGCATGGCATGTACATAACCCTAACCCTAACCCTAACCCTAACCCTAACCCTAACCCTAACCCTAATCCTATCCCTAACCCTAAGAGACCTAAACCTAAACGGAACTCTAAACCTCAGCTGTGCATGGCAGGTACATAACCCTAACCTTTACCCTAACCCTAACCCTAACCCTAACCCTAACCCTAACTCTTAGAGACCTAACCCTAAACGGAGCTCTAAACCTCAGCTGTGCATGGCATGTACCTAACCCTAACCCTAACCCTAACCCTAACCCTAACCCTAACCCTAAACCTAACCCTAACCCTAACCCTAACCCTAACCCTAACGCTAACCCGAAACCTAACCCTAACCCTAATCCTGACCCTAAGAGGCCTAACCCTAAACGCAACTCTAAACCTCAGCTGTGCATGCCATGTACGTAACCCTAACCCTAATCCTTAATATAACCCTAATCCTGACCCTAAGAGGCCTAACCCTAGACGGAACTCTAAACCTCAGCTGTGCACGGCAGGTACATAACCCTAACCCTAACCCTAACCCTAACCCTAACCCTAACCCTAACCCTAACCCTAACCCTAACCCTAACCCTAAACCTAACCCTAATACTGACCCTAAGAGGCCTAACCCTTGACGGAACTCTAAACCTCAGCTGTGCATGGCATGTATTTAACCCTAACCCTTACCCTAACCCTAATCCTAACCCTAACCCTAACCCTAACGCTAACCCGAACCCTAACCCTAACCCTAATCCTGACCCTAAGAGGCCTAACCCTAAACGCAACTCTAAACCTCAGCTGTGCATGGCATGTACCTAACCCTAATCCTAAACCTAACCCTAATCCTAACCCTAACCCTAACCCTGACCCTAAGAGGCCTAACCCAAAACGGAACTCTAAACCTCAGCTGTGCATGGCATGCAGTTAACACTAACCCTAACCCTAACCCTAAACCTAACCCTAACCCTAACCCTAACCTTAACCCTAACCCTAACCCTAAGAGACCTAACCCAAAACGGAACTCTAAACCTCAGCTGTGCATGGCATGCACTTAACCCTAACCCTAACCCTAACCCTAACCCTAACCCTAACCCTAACCCTAACCCTAACCCTACCCCTAAACCTAACCCTAATCCTGACCCTAAGAGGCCTAACGTTTGACGGAACTCTAAACCTCAGCTGTGCATGGCATGTACATAACCCTAACCTTAAACCTAACCCTAACCCTAACCCTAACCCTAATCCTAACACTAACCCTGACCCTAAAAGGCCTAACCCAAAACGGAACTCTAAACCTCAGCTGTGCATTGCATGTACGTAACCCTAACCCTAACCCTAACCCTAACCCTAACCCTAACCCTAACCTTAACCCTAACCCCAAGAGGCCTAACCCTAAACGCAACTCTAAACCTCAGCTGTGCATGGCATGTAGGTAACCCTAACCCTAATCCTAACCCTAACCTTAACCCTATCCCTAACCCTAACTCTAATCCTGACCCTATGGGGCCTACCCCTTGACGGAACTCTAAACCTCAGCTGTGCATGGCATGTACATAACCCTAACCCTAACCCTAACCCTAACCCTAACCCTAACCCTAACCTTAACCCTAACCCCAAGAGGCCTAACCCTAAACGCAACTCTAAACCTCAGCTGTGCATGGCATGTAGGTAACCCTAACCCTAACCCTAACCCTAACCTTAACCCTAACCCTAACCCTAAACCTAACCCTAATCCTGACCCTAAGAGTCCTAACCCTTGACGGAACTCTAAACCTCAGCTGTGCATGGCATGTACATAACCCTAACCCTAACCCTAACCCTAACCCTAACCCTAACCCCAAGAGGCCTAACCCTAAACGCAACTCTAAACCTCAGCTGTGCATGGCATGTAGGTAACCCTAACCCTAACCCTAACCCTAACCTTAACCCTAACCCTAACCCTAACTCTAATCCTGACCCTATGGGGCCTACCCCTTGACGGAACTCTAAACCTCAGCTGTGCATGGCATGTACGTAACCCTAACACTAACCCTAACCCTAACCCTAACCCTAACCCTAACCCTAACCGGCCTAACACAAAACGGAACTCTAAACCTTAGCTGTGCATGGCATGCACTTAACCCTAACCCTAACCCTAACCCTAACCCTAACCCTAACCCTAACCCTAACCCTAACCCTAACCCTAAACTTAACCCTAACCCTAAGAGACCTAACCCTAAACGGAACTCTAAACCTCAGCTGTGCATGGCAGGTACATAACCCTAACCCTAACCCTAACCCTAACCCTAACCCTAATCCTAAACCTAAACCCTAATCCTGACCCTAAGAGTCCTAACCCTAGACGGAACTCTAAACCTCAGATGTGCATGGCATGTACCTAACCCTAACCCAAAGCCTAAGCCTAACCCTAACCCTAACCCTAACCCTAACGCTAACCCGAACCCTAACCCTAACCCTAAACTTAACCCTAACCCTAACCCTAAGAGACCTAACCCAAAACGGAACTTTAAACCTCAGCTGTGCATGGCATGCACTTAACGCTAACCCTAACCCTAACCCTAACCCTAACCCTAACCCTAACCCTAACCCTAACCCTAAACCTAACCTTAACCCTAACCCTAAGAGGCCTAACCCTAAACGCAACTCTAAACATCAGCTGTGCATGGCATGCACATAACCCTAACCCTAACCCTAACCCTAACCCTAACCCTAACCCTAACCCTAATCCTGACCCTAAGGGTCCTAACCCTTGACGGAACTCTAAACCTCAGCTGTGCATGGCATGTACATAACCCTAACCCTAACCCTAATCTTAACCCTAACCCTAACCCTGACCGTAAGAGGCCGAACCCAAAATGGAACTCTAAACCTCAGCTGTGCATGGCATGTACGTAACCCTAACCCTAACCCTAACCCTAACCCTACCCCTAAACCTAACCCTAATCCTGACCCTAAGAGGCCTAACGTTTGACGGAACTCTAAACCTCAGCTGTGCATGGCATGTACATAACCCTAACCTTAATCCTAACCCTAACCCTAACCCTAACCCTAATCCTAACACTAACCCTGACCCTAAAAGGCCTAACCCAAAACGGAACTCTAAACCTCAGCTGTGCATTGCATGTACGTAACCCTAACCCTAACCCTAACCCTAACCCTAACCCTAACCTTAAACCTAACCCCAAGAGGCCTAACCCTAAACGCAACTCTAAACCTCAGCTGTGCATGGCATGTAGGTAACCCTAACCCTAACCCTAACCCTAACCCTAACCTTAACCCTATCCCTAACCCTAACTCTAATCCTGACCCTATGGGGCCTACCCCTTGACGGAACTCTAAACCACAGCTGTGCATGGCATGTAGGTAACCCTAACCCTAACCCTAACCCTAACCTTAACCCTAACCCTAACCCTAAACCTAACCCTAATCCTGACCCTAAGAGTCCTAACCCTTGACGGAACTCTAAACCTCAGCTGTGCATGGCATGTACATAACCCTAACCCTAACCCTAACCCTAACCCTAACCCTAACCCCAAGAGGCCTAACCCTAAACGCAACTCTAAACCTCAGCTGTGCATGGCATGTAGGTAACCCTAACCCTAACCCTAACCCTAATCTTAACCCTAACCCTAACCCTAACTCTAATCCTGACCCTATGGGGCCTACTACTTGACGGAACTCTAAACCACAACTGTGCATGGCATGTACGTAACCCTAACACTAACCCTAACCCTAACCCTAACCCTAACCCTAACCCTAACCCTAACCGGCCTAACACAAAACGGAACTCTAAACCTTAGCTGTGCATGGCATGCACTTAACCCTAACCCTAACCCTAACCCTAACCCTAACCCTAACCCTAACCCTAACCCTAAACTTAACCCTAACCCTAAGAGACCTAACCCTAAACGGAACTCTAAACCTCAGCTGTGCATGGCAGGTACATAACCCTAACCCTAACCTTAACCCTAACCCTAACCCTAACCCTAATCCTAAACCTAAACCCTAATCCTGACCCTAAGAGTCCTAACCCTAGACGGAACTCTAAACCTCAGATGTGCATGGCATGTACCTAACCCTAACCCAAACCCTAAGCCTAACCCTAACCCTAACCCTAACCCTAACCCTAACCATAACCCTAACCCTAACCCTAAACCTAACGCTAACCCTAAACCTAACCCTAACCCGAACCCTAATCCTGACCCTAAGAGGCCTAACCCTTGACGGAACACTAAACGTCAGCTGTGCATGGCATGCACATAACCCTAACCCTAACCCTAACCCTAACCCTAACCCTAACCCTAACCCTGACCCTAAGAGGCCTAACCCAAAACGGAACTCTAAACCTCAGCTGGGCATGGCATGCACTTAACCCTAACCCTAACCCTAACCCTAACCCTAACCCTAACCCTAACCCTAACCCTAACCCTAACCCTAACCCTAACCTTAACCCTAACCCTAAGAGGCCAAACCCTAAACGCAACTCTAAACCTCAGCTGTGCATGGCATGTAGGTAACCCTAACACTAACCCTAACCCTAACCTTAACCCTAACCCTAATCCTGACCCTAAGAGGCCTAACCCAAAACGGAACTCTAAACCTCAGCTGTGCATGGCATGCACTTAACCCTAACCCTAACCCTAACCCTAACCCTAACCCTAACCCTAAACCTAATCCTAACCCTAACCCTAACCCTAAACCTAATCCTGACCCTAAGAGGCCTAACCATTGACGGTACTCTAAACCTCAGCTGTGCATGGCATGTACATAACCCTAACCCTAACCCTAACCCTAACCCTAACCCTGACCCTAAGAGGCCTAACCCAAAACGGAACTCTAAACCTCAGCTGTGCATGGCATGCACTTAACCCTAACCCTAACCCTAACCCTAACCCTAACCCTAACCCTAACCCTAACCCTAACCCTAACCCTAAGAGGCCTAACCCTAAACGCAACTCTAAACCTCAGCTGTGCATGGCATGTACGTAACCCTAACCCTAACCCTAACCCTAACCCTGACCCTAAGAGGCCTAACACAAAACGGAACTCTAAACCTCAGCTGTGCATTGCATGCACTTAACCCTAACCCTAACCCTAACCCTAACCCTAACCCTCAGCTGTGCATGGCATGCACTCAACCCTAACCCTAACCCTAACCCTAACCCTAACCCTAACCCTAACCCTAACACTAACCCTAATTCTATCCCTAACCCTAAGAGACCTAAACCGAAACGGAACTCTAAACCTCAGCTGTGCATGGCAGGTACATAACCCTAACCTTTACCCTAACCCTAACCCTAACCCTAACCCTAACCCTAACCCTAACTCTTAGAGACCTAACCCTAAACGGAGCTCTAAACCTCAGCTGTGCATGGCATGTACCTAACCCTAACCCTAACCCTAACCCTAACCCTAACCCTAACCCTAAACCTAACCCTAACCCTAACCCTAACGCTAACCCTAACGCTAACCCGAAACCTAACCCTAACCCTAATCCTGACCCTAAGAGGCCTAACCCTAAACGCAACTCTAAACCTCAGCTGTGCATGGCATGTACCTAACCCTAACCCTAACCCTAACCCTAACCCTAACCCTAACCCTAACCCTAACCCTAAGAGGCCTAACCCAAAACGGAACTCTAAACCTCGGCTGTGCATGGCATGCACTTAACCCTAACCCTAACCCTAACCCTAACCCTAACCCTAACCCTAAGTGACCTAACCCAAAACGGAACTCTAAACCTCAGCTGTGCATGGCATGCACTTAACCCTAACCCTAACCCTAACCCTAACAATAATCCTAACCTTAACCCTAACCCTAACCCTAACCCTAACCCTAAGAGGCCTAACCCTAAACGCAACTCTAAACCTCAGCTGTGCATGGCATGCACTTAACCGTAACCGTAACCGTAACCGTAACCGTAACCCTAACCCTAACCCTAACCCTAACCCTAACCCTAACCCTAACCTTAACCCTAACCCTAATCCTGACCCTAAGGGTCCTAACCCTTGACGGAACTCTAAACCTCAGCTCTGCATGGCAAGTACATAACCCTAACCCTAACCCTAACCCTAACCCTAACCCTAACCCTAACCCTAACCCTAACCCTAACCCTAAGAGGCCTAACCCTAAACGCAACTCTAAACCTCAGCTGTGCATGCCATGTACGTAACCCTAACCCTAATCCTAAATATAACCCCAATCCTGACCCTACGAGTCCTAACCCTAGACGGAACTCTAAACCTCAACTATGCATGGCAGGTGCATAACCCTAACCCTAACCAATAATCCTAACACTAACCCTGACCCTAAAAGGCCTAACCCAAAACGGAACTCTAAACCTCAGCTGTGCATTGCATGTACGTAACCCTAACCCTAACCCTAACCCTAACCCTAACCCTAACCCTAACCCTAACCTTAACCCTAACCCCAAGAGGCCTAACCCTAAACGCAACTCTAAACCTCAGCTGTGCATGGCATGTAGGTAACCCTAACCCTAATCCTAACCCTAACCTTAACCCTATCCCTAACCCTAACTCTAATCCTGACCCTATGGGGCCTACCCCTTGACGGAACTCTAAACCTCAGCTGTGCATGGCATGTACATAACCCTAACCCTAACCCTAACCCTAACCCTAACCCTAACCCTAACCTTAACCCTAACCCCAAGAGGCCTAACCCTAAACGCAACTCTAAACCTCAGCTGTGCATGGCATGTAGGTAACCCTAACCCTAACCCTAACCCTAACCTTAACCCTAACCCTAACCCTAAACCTAACCCTAATCCTGACCCTAAGAGTCCTAACCCTTGACGGAACTCTAAACCTCAGCTGTGCATGGCATGTACATAACCCTAACCCTAACCCTAACCCTAACCCTAACCCCAAGAGGCCTAACCCTAAACGCAACTCTAAACCTCAGCTGTGCATGGCATGTAGGTAACCCTAACCCTAACCCTAACCCTAACCTTAACCCTAACCCTAACCCTAACTCTAATCCTGACCCTATGGGGCCTACCCCTTGACGGAACTCTAAACCTCAGCTGTGCATGGCATGTACGTAACCCTAACACTAACCCTAACCCTAACCCTAACCCTAACCCTAACCCTAACCGGCCTAACACAAAACGGAACTCTAAACCTTAGCTGTGCATGGCATGCACTTAACCCTAACCCTAATCCTAACCCTAACCCTAACCCTAACCCTAACCCTAACCCTAACCCTAACCCTAACCCTAAACTTAACCCAAACCCTAAGAGACCTAACCCTAAACGGAACTCTAAACCTCAGCTGTGCATGGCAGGTACATAACCCTAACCCTAACCCTAACCCTAACCCTAACCCTAATCCTAAACCTAAACCCTAATCCTGACCCTAAGAGTCCTAACCCTAGACGGAACTCTAAACCTCAGATGTGCATGGCATGTACCTAACCCTAACCCAAAGCCTAAGCCTAACCCTAACCCTAACCCTAACCCTAACGCTAACCCGAACCCTAACCCTAACCCTAAACTTAACCCTAACCCTAACCCTAAGAGACCTAACCCAAAACGGAACTTTAAACCTCAGCTGTGCATGGCATGCACTTAACGCTAACCCTAACCCTAACCCTAACCCTAACCCTAACCCTAACCCTAACCCTAACCCTAACCCTAAACCTAACCTTAACCCTAACCCTAAGAGGCGTAACCCTAAACGCAACTCTAAACATCAGCTGTGCATGGCATGCACATAACCCTAACCCTAACCCTAACCCTAACCCTAACCCTAACCCTAACCCTAATCCTGACCCTAAGGGTCCTAACCCTTGACGGAACTCTAAACCTCAGCTGTGCATGGCATGTACATAACCCTAACCCTAACCCTAATCTTAACCCTAACCCTAACCCTGACCGTAAGAGGCCGAACCCAAAATGGAACTCTAAACCTCAGCTGTGCATGGCATGTACGTAACCCTAACCCTAACCCTAACCCTAACCCTACCCCTAAACCTAACCCTAATCCTGACCCTAAGAGGCCTAACGTTTGACGGAACTCTAAACCTCAGCTGTGCATGGCATGTACATAACCCTAACCTTAAACCTAACCCTAACCCTAACCCTAACCCTAATCCTAACACTAACCCTGACCCTAAAAGGCCTAACCCAAAACGGAACTCTAAACCTCAGCTGTGCATTGCATGTACGTAACCCTAACCCTAACCCTAACCCTAACCCTAACCCTAACCCTAACCTTAAACCTAACCCCAAGAGGCCTAACCCTAAACGCAACTCTAAACCTCAGCTGTGCATGGCATGTAGGTAACCCTAACCCTAACCCTAACCCTAACCCTAACCTTAACCCTATCCCTAACCCTAACTCTAATCCTGACCCTATGGGGCCTACCCCTTGACGGAACTCTAAACCACAGCTGTGCATGGCATGTAGGTAACCCTAACCCTAACCCTAACCCTAACCTTAACCCTAACCCTAACCCTAAACCTAACCCTAATCCTGACCCTAAGAGTCCTAACCCTTGACGGAACTCTAAACCTCAGCTGTGCATGGCATGTACATAACCCTAACCCTAACCCTAACCCTAACCCTAACCCTAACCCCAAGAGGCCTAACCCTAAACGCAACTCTAAACCTCAGCTGTGCATGGCATGTAGGTAACCCTAACCCTAACCCTAACCCTAATCTTAACCCTAACCCTAACCCTAACTCTAATCCTGACCCTATGGGGCCTACTACTTGACGGAACTCTAAACCACAACTGTGCATGGCATGTACGTAACCCTAACACTAACCCTAACCCTAACCCTAACCCTAACCCTAACCCTAACCCTAACCGGCCTAACACAAAACGGAACTCTAAACCTTAGCTGTGCATGGCATGCACTTAACCCTAACCCTAACCCTAACCCTAACCCTAACCCTAACCCTAACCCTAACCCTAAACTTAACCCTAACCCTAAGAGACCTAACCCTAAACGGAACTCTAAACCTCAGCTGTGCATGGCAGGTACATAACCCTAACCCTAACCTTAACCCTAACCCTAACCCTAACCCTAATCCTAAACCTAAACCCTAATCCTGACCCTAAGAGTCCTAACCCTAGACGGAACTCTAAACCTCAGATGTGCATGGCATGTACCTAACCCTAACCCAAACCCTAAGCCTAACCCTAACCCTAACCCTAACCCTAACCCTAACCATAACCCTAACCCTAACCCTAAACCTAACGCTAACCCTAAACCTAACCCTAACCCGAACCCTAATCCTGACCCTAAGAGGCCTAACCCTTGACGGAACACTAAACGTCAGCTGTGCATGGCATGCACATAACCCTAACCCTAACCCTAACCCTAACCCTAACCCTAACCCTAACCCTGACCCTAAGAGGCCTAACCCAAAACGGAACTCTAAACCTCAGCTGGGCATGGCATGCACTTAACCCTAACCCTAACCCTAACCCTAACCCTAACCCTAACCCTAACCCTAACCCTAACCCTAACCCTAACCCTAACCTTAACCCTAACCCTAAGAGGCCAAACCCTAAACGCAACTCTAAACCTCAGCTGTGCATGGCATGTAGGTAACCCTAACACTAACCCTAACCCTAACCTTAACCCTAACCCTAATCCTGACCCTAAGAGGCCTAACCCAAAACGGAACTCTAAACCTCAGCTGTGCATGGCATGCACTTAACCCTAACCCTAACCCTAACCCTAACCCTAACCCTAACCCTAAACCTAATCCTAACCCTAACCCTAACCCTAAACCTAATCCTGACCCTAAGAGGCCTAACCATTGACGGTACTCTAAACCTCAGCTGTGCATGGCATGTACATAACCCTAACCCTAACCCTAACCCTAACCCTAACCCTAACCCTAACCCTAACCCTAACCCTAACCCTAACCCTAAGAGACCTAACCCAAAACGGAACTCTAAACCTCAGCTGTGCATGGCATGCACTTAACCCTAACCCTAACCCTAACCCTAACCCTAACCCTAACCCTAACCCTAACCCTAACCCTAACCCTAACCCTAAGAGGCCTAACCCTAAACGCAACTCTAAACCTCAGCTGTGCATGGCATGTACGTAACCCTAACCCTAACCCTAACCCTAACCCTGACCCTAAGAGGCCTAACACAAAACGGAACTCTAAACCTCAGCTGTGCATTGCATGCACTTAACCCTAACCCTAACCCTAACCGTAACCCTAACCCTCAGCTGTGCATGGCATGCACTCAACCCTAACCCTAACCCTAACCCTAACCCTAACCCTAACCCTAACCCTAACACTAACCCTAATTCTATCCCTAACCCTAAGAGACCTAAACCGAAACGGAACTCTAAACCTCAGCTGTGCATGGCAGGTACATAACCCTAACCTTTACCCTAACCCTAACCCTAACCCTAACCCTAACCCTAACTCTTAGAGACCTAACCCTAAACGGAGCTCTAAACCTCAGCTGTGCATGGCATGTACCTAACCCTAACCCTAACCCTAACCCTAACCCTAACCCTAACCCTAAACCTAACCCTAACCCTAACCCTAACGCTAACCCTAACGCTAACCCGAAACCTAACCCTAACCCTAATCCTGACCCTAAGAGGCCTAACCCTAAACGCAACTCTAAACCTCAGCTGTGCATGGCATGTACCTAACCCTAACCCTAACCCTAACCCTAACCCTAACCCTAACCCTAACCCTAACCCTAAGAGGCCTAACCCAAAACGGAACTCTAAACCTCGGCTGTGCATGGCATGCACTTAACCCTAACCCTAACCCTAACCCTAACCCTAACCCTAACCCTAAGTGACCTAACCCAAAACGGAACTCTAAACCTCAGCTGTGCATGGCATGCACTTAACCCTAACCCTAACCCTAACCCTAACCCTAACCATAATCCTAACCTTAACCCTAACCCTAACCCTAACCCTAACCCTAAGAGGCCTAACCCTAAACGCAACTCTAAACCTCAGCTGTGCATGGCATGCACTTAACCGTAACCGTAACCGTAACCGTAACCGTAACCGTAACCCTAACCCTAACCCTAACCCTAACCCTAACCCTAACCTTAACCCTAACCCTAAGAGGCCTAACCCTAAACGCAACTCTAAACCTCAGCTGTGCATGGCATGTACCTAACCCTAACCCTAACCCTAACCTTAACCCTAACCCTAATCCTGACCCTAAGGGTCCTAACCCTTGACGGAACTCTAAACCTCAGCTCTGCATGGCAAGTACATAACCCTAACCCTAACCCTAACCCTAACCCTAACCCTAACCCTAGCCCTAACCCTAACCCTAACCCTAAGAGGCCTAACCCTAAACGCAACTCTAAACCTCAGCTGTGCATGCCATGTACGTAACCCTAACCCTAATCCTAAATATAACCCCAATCCTGACCCTACGAGTCCTAACCCTAGACGGAACTCTAAACCTCAACTATGCATGGCAGGTGCATAACCCTAACCCTAACCCTAAACCTAACCCTAATCCTGACCCTAAGAGGCCTAACCCAAAACGGAACTCTAAACCTCAGCTGGGCATGGCATGTATTTAACCCTAACCCTTACCCTAACCCTAATCCTAACCCTAACCCTAACGCTAACCCGAACCCTAACCCTAACCCTAATCCTGACCCTAGGAGGCCTAACCCTAAACGCAACTCTAAACCTCAGCTGTGCATGGCATACAGTTAACACTAACCCTAACCCTAACCCTAAACCTAACCCTAACCCTAACCCTAACCTTAACCCTAACCCTAACCCTAAGAGACCTAACCCAAAACGGAACTCTAAACCTCAGCTGTGCATGGCATGTACGTAACCCTAACCCTAACCCTAACCCTAACCCTAACCCTAACCCTAACCCTAAACCTAACCCTAATCGTGACCCTAAGAGGCCTAACGTTTGACGGAACTCTAAACCTCAGCTGTGCATGGCATGTACATAACCCTAACCTTAACCCTAACCCTAACCCTAACCTTAACCCTAACCCTAACCCTAAGAGGCCTAACCCAAAACGGAACTCTAAACCTCAGCTGTGCATGGCATGCAGTTAACCCTAACCCTAACCCTAACCCTAACCCTAACCCTAACCCTAACCCTAACCCTAATCCTAACCTTAACCCTAACCCTAACCCTAAGAGGCCTAACCCTAAACGCAACTCTAAACCTCAGCTGTGCATGGCATGCACGTAACCGTAACCGTAACCGTAACCGTAACCGTAACCGTAACCGTAACCCTAACCCTAACCCTAACCCTAACCCTAACCCTAACCGTAATCCTAACCCTAACCCTAACCCTAACCCTAACCCTAAGAGGCCTAACCCTAAACGCAACTCTAAACCTCAGCTGTGCATGGCATGTACGTAACCCTAACCCTAACCCTAACCCTAACCCTGACCCTAAGAGGCCTAACACAAAACGGAACTCTAAACCTCAGCTGTGCATTGCATGCACTTAACCCTAACCCTAACCCTAACCGTAACCCTAACCCTCAGCTGTGCATGGCATGCACTCAACCCTAACCCTAACCCTAACCCTAACCCTAACCCTAACCCTAACCCTAACACTAACCCTAATTCTATCCCTAACCCTAAGAGACCTAAACCGAAACGGAACTCTAAACCTCAGCTGTGCATGGCAGGTACATAACCCTAACCTTTACCCTAACCCTAACCCTAACCCTAACCCTAACCCTAACTCTTAGAGACCTAACCCTAAACGGAGCTCTAAACCTCAGCTGTGCATGGCATGTACCTAACCCTAACCCTAACCCTAACCCTAACCCTAACCCTAACCCTAAACCTAACCCTAACCCTAACCCTAACGCTAACCCTAACGCTAACCCGAAACCTAACCCTAACCCTAATCCTGACCCTAAGAGGCCTAACCCTAAACGCAACTCTAAACCTCAGCTGTGCATGGCATGTACCTAACCCTAACCCTAACCCTAACCCTAACCCTAACCCTAACCCTAACCCTAACCCTAAGAGGCCTAACCCAAAACGGAACTCTAAACCTCGGCTGTGCATGGCATGCACTTAACCCTAACCCTAACCCTAACCCTAACCCTAACCCTAACCCTAAGTGACCTAACCCAAAACGGAACTCTAAACCTCAGCTGTGCATGGCATGCACTTAACCCTAACCCTAACCCTAACCCTAACCCTAACCATAATCCTAACCTTAACCCTAACCCTAACCCTAACCCTAACCCTAAGAGGCCTAACCCTAAACGCAACTCTAAACCTCAGCTGTGCATGGCATGCACTTAACCGTAACCGTAACCGTAACCGTAACCGTAACCGTAACCCTAACCCTAACCCTAACCCTAACCCTAACCCTAACCTTAACCCTAACCCTAAGAGGCCTAACCCTAAACGCAACTCTAAACCTCAGCTGTGCATGGCATGTACCTAACCCTAACCCTAACCCTAACCTTAACCCTAACCCTAATCCTGACCCTAAGGGTCCTAACCCTTGACGGAACTCTAAACCTCAGCTCTGCATGGCAAGTACATAACCCTAACCCTAACCCTAACCCTAACCCTAACCCTAACCCTAGCCCTAACCCTAACCCTAACCCTAAGAGGCCTAACCCTAAACGCAACTCTAAACCTCAGCTGTGCATGCCATGTACGTAACCCTAACCCTAATCCTAAATATAACCCCAATCCTGACCCTACGAGTCCTAACCCTAGACGGAACTCTAAACCTCAACTATGCATGGCAGGTGCATAACCCTAACCCTAACCCTAAACCTAACCCTAATCCTGACCCTAAGAGGCCTAACCCAAAACGGAACTCTAAACCTCAGCTGGGCATGGCATGTATTTAACCCTAACCCTTACCCTAACCCTAATCCTAACCCTAACCCTAACGCTAACCCGAACCCTAACCCTAACCCTAATCCTGACCCTAGGAGGCCTAACCCTAAACGCAACTCTAAACCTCAGCTGTGCATGGCATACAGTTAACACTAACCCTAACCCTAACCCTAAACCTAACCCTAACCCTAACCCTAACCTTAACCCTAACCCTAACCCTAAGAGACCTAACCCAAAACGGAACTCTAAACCTCAGCTGTGCATGGCATGTACGTAACCCTAACCCTAACCCTAACCCTAACCCTAACCCTAACCCTAACCCTAAACCTAACCCTAATCGTGACCCTAAGAGGCCTAACGTTTGACGGAACTCTAAACCTCAGCTGTGCATGGCATGTACATAACCCTAACCTTAACCCTAACCCTAACCCTAACCTTAACCCTAACCCTAACCCTAAGAGGCCTAACCCAAAACGGAACTCTAAACCTCAGCTGTGCATGGCATGCAGTTAACCCTAACCCTAACCCTAACCCTAACCCTAACCCTAACCCTAACCCTAACCCTAATCCTAACCTTAACCCTAACCCTAACCCTAAGAGGCCTAACCCTAAACGCAACTCTAAACCTCAGCTGTGCATGGCATGCACGTAACCGTAACCGTAACCGTAACCGTAACCGTAACCGTAACCGTAACCCTAACCCTAACCCTAACCCTAACCCTAACCCTAACCGTAATCCTAACCCTAACCCTAACCCTAACCTTAACCCTAATCCTAAGAGGCCTAACCCTAAACGCAACTCTAAACCTCAGCTGTACATGCCATGTACGTAACCCTAACCCTAATCCTTAATATAACCCTAATCCTGACCCTAAGAGTCCTAACCCTAGACGGAACTCTAAACCTCAGCTGTGCATGGCAGGTACATAACCCTAACCCTAACCTTAACCCTAACCCTAACCCTAACCCTAACCCTAACCCTAACCCTAACCCTAAACCTAAGAGACCTAACCCTACATGGAACTCAAAACCTCAGCTGTGCATGGCATGTACCTAACCCTAACCCTAACCCTAACCCTAAGAGGCCTAACCCTAAACGGAACTCTAAACCTCAGCTGTGCATGGCATGTACCTAACCCTAACCCTAACCCTAACCCTAACCCTAACCCTAACCCTAACCCTAACCCTAAACCTAACCTTAACCCTAACCCTAAGAGGCCTAACCCTAAACGCAACTCTAAACCTCAGCTGTGCATGGCATGCACGTAACCGTAACCGTCACCGTAACCGTAACCGTAACCGTAACCGTAACCGTAACCCTAACCCTAACCCTAACCCTAACCCTAACCCTAACCGTAATCCTAACCCTAACCCTAACCCTAACCTTAACCCTAATCCTAAGAGGCCTAACCCTAAACGCAACTCTAAACCTCAGCTGTGCATGCCATGTACGTAACCCTAACCCTAATCCTTAATATAACCCTAATCCTGACCCTAAGAGTCCTAACCCTAGACGGAACTCTAAACCTCAGCTGTGCATGGCATGTACATAAGCCTAACCCTAACCCTAACCCTAACCCTAACCCTAACCCTAACCCTAACCCTAAACCTAAGAGACCTAACCCTAGATGGAACTCAAAACCTCAGCTGTGCATGGCATGTACCTAACCCTAACCCTAACCCTAACCCTTATAGGCCTAACCCTAAACGGAACTCTAAACCTCACCTGTGCATGGCATGTACCTAACCCTAACCCTAACCCTAACCCTAACCCTAACCCTAACCCTAACCCTAACCCTAACCCTAACCCTAAACCTAACCTTAACCCTAACCCTAAGAGGCCTAACCCTAAACGCAACTCTAAACCTCAGCTGTGCATGGCATGTACCTAAACCTAACCCTAACCCTAACCCTAACCTTAACCCTAACCCTAATCCTGACCCTAAGGGTCCTAACCCTTGACGGAACTCTAAACCTCAGCTGTGCATGGCATGTACATAACCCTAACCCTAACCCTAACCCTAACCCTAACCCTAACCCTAACCCTAACCCTAAGAGGCCTAACCCTAAATGCAACTCTAAACCTCAGCTGTGCATGCCATGTACGTAACCCTAACGCTAATCCTAAATATAACCCCAATCCTGACCCTACGAGTCCTAACCCTAGACGGAACTCTAAACCTCAGCTGTGCATGGCAGGTACATAACCCTAACCCTAACCCTAACCCTAACCCTAACCCTAACCCTAACCCTAACCCTAACCCTAACCCTAAACCTAAGAGACCTAACCCTACATGGAACTCAAAACCTCAGCTGTGCATGGCATGTACCTAACCCTAACCCTAACCCTGACCCTAAGAGGCCTAACCCTAAACGGAACTCTAAACCTCACCTGTGCATGGCATGTACCTAACCCTAACCCTAACCCTAACCCTAACCCTAACCCTAACCCTAACCCTAACCCTAAACCTAAGAGACCTAACCCTAGATGGAACTCAAAACCTCAGCTGTGCATGGCATGTACCTAACCCTAACCCTAACCCTAACCCTTATAGGCCTAACCCTAAACGGAACTCTAAACCTCACCTGTGCATGGCATGTACCTAACCCTAACCCTAACCCTAACCCTAACCCTAACCCTAACCCTAACCCTAACCCTAACCCTAACCCTAAACCTAACCTTAACCCTAACCCTAAGAGGCCTAACCCTAAACGCAACTCTAAACCTCAGCTGTGCATGGCATGTACCTAAACCTAACCCTAACCCTAACCCTAACCTTAACCCTAACCCTAATCCTGACCCTAAGGGTCCTAACCCTTGACGGAACTCTAAACCTCAGCTGTGCATGGCATGTACATAACCCTAACCCTAACCCTAACCCTAACCCTAACCCTAACCCTAACCCTAACCCTAAGAGGCCTAACCCTAAATGCAACTCTAAACCTCAGCTGTGCATGCCATGTACGTAACCCTAACGCTAATCCTAAATATAACCCCAATCCTGACCCTACGAGTCCTAACCCTAGACGGAACTCTAAACCTCAGCTGTGCATGGCAGGTACATAACCCTAACCCTAACCCTAACCCTAACCCTAACCCTAACCCTAACCCTAACCCTAACCCTAACCCTAAACCTAAGAGACCTAACCCTACATGGAACTCAAAACCTCAGCTGTGCATGGCATGTACCTAACCCTAACCCTAACCCTGACCCTAAGAGGCCTAACCCTAAACGGAACTCTAAACCTCACCTGTGCATGGCATGTACCTAACCCTAACCCTAACCCTAACCCTAACCCTAACCCTAACCCTAACCCTAACCCTAACCCTAACCCTAAACCTAACCTTAACCCTAACCCTAAGAGGCCTAACCCTAAACGCAACTCTAAACCTCAGCTGTGCATGGCATGCACGTAACCGTAACCGTCACCGTAACCGTAACCGTAACCGTAACCGTAACCGTAACCGTAACCCTAACCCTAACCCTAACCCTAACCCTAACCGTAATCCTAACCCTAACCCTAACCCTAACCTTAACCCTAATCCTAAGAGGCCTAACCCTAAACGCAACTCTAAACCTCAGCTGTGCATGCCATGTACGTAACCTTAACCCTAATCCTTAATATAACCCTAATCCTGACCCTAAGAGTCCTAACCCTAGACGGAACTCTAAACCTCAGCTGTGCATGGCATGTACATAAGCCTAACCCTAACCCTAACCCTAACCCTAACCCTAACCCTAACCCTAAACCTAAGAGACCTAACCCTAGATGGAACTCAAAACCTCAGCTGTGCATGGCATGTACCTAACCCTAACCCTAACCCTAACCCTTATAGGCCTAACCCTAAACGGAACTCTAAACCTCACCTGTGCATGGCATGTACCTAACCCTAACCCTAACCCTAACCCTAACCCTAACCCTAACCCTAACCCTAACCCTAACCCTAACCCTAAACCTAACCTTAACCCTAACCCTAAGAGGCCTAACCCTAAACGCAACTCTAAACCTCAGCTGTGCATGGCATGTACCTAAACCTAACCCTAACCCTAACCCTAACCTTAACCCTAACCCTAATCCTGACCCTAAGGGTCCTAACCCTTGACGGAACTCTAAACCTCAGCTGTGCATGGCATGTACATAACCCTAACCCTAACCCTAACCCTAACCCTAACCCTAACCCTAACCCTAACCCTAAGAGGCCTAACCCTAAATGCAACTCTAAACCTCAGCTGTGCATGCCATGTACGTAACCCTAACGCTAATCCTAAATATAACCCCAATCCTGACCCTACGAGTCCTAACCCTAGACGGAACTCTAAACCTCAGCTGTGCATGGCAGGTACATAACCCTAACCCTAACCCTAACCCTAACCCTAACCCTAACCCTAACCCTAACCCTAACCCTAACCCTAAACCTAAGAGACCTAACCCTACATGGAACTCAAAACCTCAGCTGTGCATGGCATGTACCTAACCCTAACCCTAACCCTGACCCTAAGAGGCCTAACCCTAAACGGAACTCTAAACCTCACCTGTGCATGGCATGTACCTAACCCTAACCCTAACCCTAACCCTAACCCTAACCCTAACCCTAACCCTAACCCTAACCCTAACCCTAACCCTAACCCTAAACCTAACCTTAACCCTAACCCTAAGAGGCCTAACCCTAAACGCAACTCTAAACCTCAGCTGTGCATGGCATGCACGTAACCGTAACCGTCACCGTAACCGTAACCGTAACCGTAACCGTAACCGTAACCGTAACCCTAACCCTAACCCTAACCCTAACCCTAACCGTAATCCTAACCCTAACCCTAACCCTAACCTTAACCCTAATCCTAAGAGGCCTAACCCTAAACGCAACTCTAAACCTCAGCTGTGCATGCCATGTACGTAACCTTAACCCTAATCCTTAATATAACCCTAATCCTGACCCTAAGAGTCCTAACCCTAGACGGAACTCTAAACCTCAGCTGTGCATGGCATGTACATAAGCCTAACCCTAACCCTAACCCTAACCCTAACCCTAACCCTAACCCTAAACCTAAGAGACCTAACCCTAGATGGAACTCAAAACCTCAGCTGTGCATGGCATGTACCTAACCCTAACCCTAACCCTAACCCTTATAGGCCTAACCCTAAACGGAACTCTAAACCTCACCTGTGCATGGCATGTACCTAACCCTAACCCTAACCCTAACCCTAACCCTAACCCTAACCCTAACCCTAACCCTAACCCTAACCCTAACCCTAACCCTAAATCTAACCTTAACCCTAACCCTAAGAGGCCTAACCCTAAACGCAACTCTAAACCTCAGCTGTGCATGGCATGTACCTAAACCTAACCCTAACCCTAACCCTAACCTTAACCCTAACCCTAATCCTGACCCTAAGGGTCCTAACCCTTGACGGAACTCTAAACCTCAGCTCTGCATGGCATGTACATAACCCTAACCCTAACCCTAACCCTAACCCTAACCCTAACCCTAACCCTAACCCTAACCCTAAGAGGCCTAACCCTAAATGCAACTCTAAACCTCAGCTGTGCATGGCAGGTACATAACCCTAACGCTAATCCTAAATATAACCCCAATCCTGACCCTACGAGTCCTAACCCTAGACGGAACTCTAAACCTCAACTATGCATGGCAGGTGCATAACCCTAACCCTAACCCTAAACCTAACCCTAATCCTGACCCTAAGAGGCCTAACCCAAAACGGAACTCTAAACCTCAGCTGGGCATGGCATGTATTTAACCCTAACCCTTACCCTAACCCTAATCCTAACCCGAACCCTAACCCTAACGCTAACCCGAACCCTAACCCTAACCCTAATCCTGACCCTAAGGGGCCTACACCCTTGACGGAACTCTAAACCTCAGCTGTGCATGGCATGCAGTTAACACTAACCCTAACCCTAACCCTAAACCTAACCCTAACCCTAACCCTAACCTTAACCCTAACCCTAACCCTAAGAGACCTAACCCAAAACGGAACTCTAAACCTCAGCTGTGCATGGCATGTACGTAACCCTAGCCCTAACCCTAACCCTAACCCTAACCCTAACCCTAACCCTAACCCTAACCCTAACCCTAACCCTAACCCTAAACCTAACCTTAACCCTAACCCTAAGAGGCCTAACCCTAAACGCAACTCTAAACATCAGCTGTGCATGGCATGTACCTAACCCTAACCCTAACCCTAACCCTAACCCTAACCCTAAACCTAACCCTAATCCTGACCCTAAGAGGCCTAACGTTTGACGAAACTCTAAACCTCAGCTGTGCATAGCATGCACTTAACCCTAACCTTAACCCTAACCCTAACCCTAACCTTAACCCTAACCCTAACCCTGACCCTAAGAGGCCTAACCCAAAACGGAACTCTAAACCTCAGCTGTGCATGGCATGCAGTTAACCCTAACCCTAACCCTAACCCTAACCCTAACCCTAACCCTAACCCTAACCCTAATCCTAACCTTAACCCTAACCCTAACCCTAAGAGGCCTAACCCTAAACGCAACTCTAAACCTCAGCTGTGCATGGCATGCACGTAACCGTAACCGTAACCGTAACCGTAACCGTAACCGTAACCGTAACCGTAACCGTAACCCTAACCCTAACCCTAACCCTAACCCTAACCGTAATCCTAACCCTAACCCTAACCCTAACCTTAACCCTAATCCTAAGAGGCCTAACCCTAAACGCAACTCTAAACCTCAGCTGTGCATGCCATGTACGTAACCTTAACCCTAATCCTTAATATAACCCTAATCCTGACCCTAAGAGTCCTAACCCTAGACGGAACTCTAAACCTCAGCTGTGCATGGCAGGTACATAACCCTAACCCTAACCCTAACCCTAACCCTAACACTAACCCTAACCCTAACCCTAACCCTAACCCTAACCCTAAACCTAACCCTAATCCTGACCCTAAGAGGCCTAACCCTTGACGGAACTCTAAACCTCAGCTGTGCATGGCATGTATTTAACCCTAACCCTTACCCTAACCCTAATCCTAACCCTAACCCTAACCCTAACGCTAACCCGAACCCTAACCCTAACCCTAATCCTGACCCTAAGAGGCCTAACCCTTGACGGAACTCTAAACCTCAGCTGTGCATGGCATGTACCTAACCCTAATCCTAACCCTAACCCTAATCCTAACCCTAACCCTAACCCTGACCCTAAGAGGCCTAACCCAAAACGGAACTCTAAACCTCAGCTGTGCATGGCATGCAGTTAACACTAACCCTAACCCTAACCCTAACCCTAACCCTAAGCCTAACCCTAACCTTAACCCTAACCCTAACCCTAAGAGACCTAACCCAAAACGGAACTCTAAACCTCAGCTGTGCATGGCATGCACTTAACCCTAACCCTAACCCTAACCCTAACCCTAACCCTAACCCTAACCCTAACCGTAATCCTAACCCTAACCCTAACCCTAACCTTAACCCTAATCCTAAGAGGCCTAACCCTAAACGCAACTCTAAACCTCAGCTGTACATGCCATGTACGTAACCCTAACCCTAATCCTTAATATAACCCTAATCCTGACCCTAAGAGTCCTAACCCTAGACGGAACTCTAAACCTCAGCTGTGCATGGCAGGTACATAACCCTAACCCTAACCTTAACCCTAACCCTAACCCTAACCCTAACCCTAACCCTAACCCTAACCCTAAACCTAAGAGACCTAACCCTACATGGAACTCAAAACCTCAGCTGTGCATGGCATGTACCTAACCCTAACCCTAACCCTAACCCTAAGAGGCCTAACCCTAAACGGAACTCTAAACCTCACCTGTGCATGGCATGTACCTAACCCTAACCCTAACCCTAACCCTAACCCTAACCCTAACCCTAACCCTAACCCTAAACCTAACCTTAACCCTAACCCTAAGAGGCCTAACCCTAAACGCAACTCTAAACCTCAGCTGTGCATGGCATGCACGTAACCGTAACCGTCACCGTAACCGTAACCGTAACCGTAACCGTAACCGTAACCCTAACCCTAACCCTAACCCTAACCCTAACCCTAACCGTAATCCTAACCCTAACCCTAACCCTAACCTTAACCCTAATCCTAAGAGGCCTAACCCTAAACGCAACTCTAAACCTCAGCTGTGCATGCCATGTACGTAACCCTAACCCTAATCCTTAATATAACCCTAATCCTGACCCTAAGAGTCCTAACCCTAGACGGAACTCTAAACCTCAGCTGTGCATGGCATGTACATAAGCCTAACCCTAACCCTAACCCTAACCCTAACCCTAACCCTAACCCTAACCCTAAACCTAAGAGACCTAACCCTAGATGGAACTCAAAACCTCAGCTGTGCATGGCATGTACCTAACCCTAACCCTAACCCTAACCCTTATAGGCCTAACCCTAAACGGAACTCTAAACCTCACCTGTGCATGGCATGTACCTAACCCTAACCCTAACCCTAACCCTAACCCTAACCCTAACCCTAACCCTAACCCTAACCCTAACCCTAAACCTAACCTTAACCCTAACCCTAAGAGGCCTAACCCTAAACGCAACTCTAAACCTCAGCTGTGCATGGCATGTACCTAAACCTAACCCTAACCCTAACCCTAACCTTAACCCTAACCCTAATCCTGACCCTAAGGGTCCTAACCCTTGACGGAACTCTAAACCTCAGCTGTGCATGGCATGTACATAACCCTAACCCTAACCCTAACCCTAACCCTAACCCTAACCCTAACCCTAACCCTAAGAGGCCTAACCCTAAATGCAACTCTAAACCTCAGCTGTGCATGCCATGTACGTAACCCTAACGCTAATCCTAAATATAACCCCAATCCTGACCCTACGAGTCCTAACCCTAGACGGAACTCTAAACCTCAGCTGTGCATGGCAGGTACATAACCCTAACCCTAACCCTAACCCTAACCCTAACCCTAACCCTAACCCTAACCCTAACCCTAACCCTAAACCTAAGAGACCTAACCCTACATGGAACTCAAAACCTCAGCTGTGCATGGCATGTACCTAACCCTAACCCTAACCCTGACCCTAAGAGGCCTAACCCTAAACGGAACTCTAAACCTCACCTGTGCATGGCATGTACCTAACCCTAACCCTAACCCTAACCCTAACCCTAACCCTAACCCTAACCCTAACCCTAAACCTAAGAGACCTAACCCTAGATGGAACTCAAAACCTCAGCTGTGCATGGCATGTACCTAACCCTAACCCTAACCCTAACCCTTATAGGCCTAACCCTAAACGGAACTCTAAACCTCACCTGTGCATGGCATGTACCTAACCCTAACCCTAACCCTAACCCTAACCCTAACCCTAACCCTAACCCTAACCCTAACCCTAACCCTAAACCTAACCTTAACCCTAACCCTAAGAGGCCTAACCCTAAACGCAACTCTAAACCTCAGCTGTGCATGGCATGTACCTAAACCTAACCCTAACCCTAACCCTAACCTTAACCCTAACCCTAATCCTGACCCTAAGGGTCCTAACCCTTGACGGAACTCTAAACCTCAGCTGTGCATGGCATGTACATAACCCTAACCCTAACCCTAACCCTAACCCTAACCCTAACCCTAACCCTAACCCTAAGAGGCCTAACCCTAAATGCAACTCTAAACCTCAGCTGTGCATGCCATGTACGTAACCCTAACGCTAATCCTAAATATAACCCCAATCCTGACCCTACGAGTCCTAACCCTAGACGGAACTCTAAACCTCAGCTGTGCATGGCAGGTACATAACCCTAACCCTAACCCTAACCCTAACCCTAACCCTAACCCTAACCCTAACCCTAACCCTAACCCTAAACCTAAGAGACCTAACCCTACATGGAACTCAAAACCTCAGCTGTGCATGGCATGTACCTAACCCTAACCCTAACCCTGACCCTAAGAGGCCTAACCCTAAACGGAACTCTAAACCTCACCTGTGCATGGCATGTACCTAACCCTAACCCTAACCCTAACCCTAACCCTAACCCTAACCCTAACCCTAACCCTAACCCTAACCCTAAACCTAACCTTAACCCTAACCCTAAGAGGCCTAACCCTAAACGCAACTCTAAACCTCAGCTGTGCATGGCATGCACGTAACCGTAACCGTCACCGTAACCGTAACCGTAACCGTAACCGTAACCGTAACCGTAACCCTAACCCTAACCCTAACCCTAACCCTAACCGTAATCCTAACCCTAACCC
Organism: Falco peregrinus; assembly: GCF_023634155.1. Lineage (NCBI taxonomy): Eukaryota > Metazoa > Chordata > Aves > Falconiformes > Falconidae > Falco > Falco peregrinus. The sequence continues at coordinate 880,435 of NW_026599600.1, read as the reverse complement.
TAACCCTAACCTTAACCCTAATCCTAAGAGGCCTAACCCTAAACGCAACTCTAAACCTCAGCTGTGCATGCCATGTACGTAACCTTAACCCTAATCCTTAATATAACCCTAATCCTGACCCTAAGAGTCCTAACCCTAGACGGAACTCTAAACCTCAGCTGTGCATGGCATGTACATAAGCCTAACCCTAACCCTAACCCTAACCCTAACCCTAACCCTAACCCTAAACCTAAGAGACCTAACCCTAGATGGAACTCAAAACCTCAGCTGTGCATGGCATGTACCTAACCCTAACCCTAACCCTAACCCTTATAGGCCTAACCCTAAACGGAACTCTAAACCTCACCTGTGCATGGCATGTACCTAACCCTAACCCTAACCCTAACCCTAACCCTAACCCTAACCCTAACCCTAACCCTAACCCTAACCCTAACCCTAACCCTAAATCTAACCTTAACCCTAACCCTAAGAGGCCTAACCCTAAACGCAACTCTAAACCTCAGCTGTGCATGGCATGTACCTAAACCTAACCCTAACCCTAACCCTAACCTTAACCCTAACCCTAATCCTGACCCTAAGGGTCCTAACCCTTGACGGAACTCTAAACCTCAGCTCTGCATGGCATGTACATAACCCTAACCCTAACCCTAACCCTAACCCTAACCCTAACCCTAACCCTAACCCTAACCCTAAGAGGCCTAACCCTAAATGCAACTCTAAACCTCAGCTGTGCATGGCAGGTACATAACCCTAACGCTAATCCTAAATATAACCCCAATCCTGACCCTACGAGTCCTAACCCTAGACGGAACTCTAAACCTCAACTATGCATGGCAGGTGCATAACCCTAACCCTAACCCTAAACCTAACCCTAATCCTGACCCTAAGAGGCCTAACCCAAAACGGAACTCTAAACCTCAGCTGGGCATGGCATGTATTTAACCCTAACCCTTACCCTAACCCTAATCCTAACCCGAACCCTAACCCTAACGCTAACCCGAACCCTAACCCTAACCCTAATCCTGACCCTAAGGGGCCTACACCCTTGACGGAACTCTAAACCTCAGCTGTGCATGGCATGCAGTTAACACTAACCCTAACCCTAACCCTAAACCTAACCCTAACCCTAACCCTAACCTTAACCCTAACCCTAACCCTAAGAGACCTAACCCAAAACGGAACTCTAAACCTCAGCTGTGCATGGCATGTACGTAACCCTAGCCCTAACCCTAACCCTAACCCTAACCCTAACCCTAACCCTAACCCTAACCCTAACCCTAACCCTAACCCTAAACCTAACCTTAACCCTAACCCTAAGAGGCCTAACCCTAAACGCAACTCTAAACATCAGCTGTGCATGGCATGTACCTAACCCTAACCCTAACCCTAACCCTAACCCTAACCCTAAACCTAACCCTAATCCTGACCCTAAGAGGCCTAACGTTTGACGAAACTCTAAACCTCAGCTGTGCATAGCATGCACTTAACCCTAACCTTAACCCTAACCCTAACCCTAACCTTAACCCTAACCCTAACCCTGACCCTAAGAGGCCTAACCCAAAACGGAACTCTAAACCTCAGCTGTGCATGGCATGCAGTTAACCCTAACCCTAACCCTAACCCTAACCCTAACCCTAACCCTAACCCTAACCCTAATCCTAACCTTAACCCTAACCCTAACCCTAAGAGGCCTAACCCTAAACGCAACTCTAAACCTCAGCTGTGCATGGCATGCACGTAACCGTAACCGTAACCGTAACCGTAACCGTAACCGTAACCGTAACCGTAACCGTAACCCTAACCCTAACCCTAACCCTAACCCTAACCGTAATCCTAACCCTAACCCTAACCCTAACCTTAACCCTAATCCTAAGAGGCCTAACCCTAAACGCAACTCTAAACCTCAGCTGTGCATGCCATGTACGTAACCTTAACCCTAATCCTTAATATAACCCTAATCCTGACCCTAAGAGTCCTAACCCTAGACGGAACTCTAAACCTCAGCTGTGCATGGCAGGTACATAACCCTAACCCTAACCCTAACCCTAACCCTAACACTAACCCTAACCCTAACCCTAACCCTAACCCTAACCCTAAACCTAACCCTAATCCTGACCCTAAGAGGCCTAACCCTTGACGGAACTCTAAACCTCAGCTGTGCATGGCATGTATTTAACCCTAACCCTTACCCTAACCCTAATCCTAACCCTAACCCTAACCCTAACGCTAACCCGAACCCTAACCCTAACCCTAATCCTGACCCTAAGAGGCCTAACCCTTGACGGAACTCTAAACCTCAGCTGTGCATGGCATGTACCTAACCCTAATCCTAACCCTAACCCTAATCCTAACCCTAACCCTAACCCTGACCCTAAGAGGCCTAACCCAAAACGGAACTCTAAACCTCAGCTGTGCATGGCATGCAGTTAACACTAACCCTAACCCTAACCCTAACCCTAACCCTAAGCCTAACCCTAACCTTAACCCTAACCCTAACCCTAAGAGACCTAACCCAAAACGGAACTCTAAACCTCAGCTGTGCATGGCATGCACTTAACCCTAACCCTAACCCTAACCCTAACCCTAACCCTAACCCTAACCCTAACCCTAACCCTAACCCTAACCCTAAACCTAACCTTAACCCTAACCCTAAGAGGCCTAACCCTAAACGCAACTCTAAACATCAGCTGTGCATGGCATGTACCTAACCCTAACCCTAACCCTAACCCTAACCCTAACCCTAACCCTAACCCTAATCCTGACCCTAAGGGTCCTAACCCTTGACGGAACTCTAAACCTCAGCTGTGCATGGCATGTACGTAACCCTAACCCTAACCCTAACCCTAACCCTAACCCTAAACCTAACCCTAATCCTGACCCTAAGAGGCCTAACCCTTGACGGAACTCTAAACCTCAGCTGTGCATGGCATGTACATAACCCTAACCTTAAACCTAACCCTAACCCTAACCCTAACCCTAACCCTAATCCTAACACTAACCCTGACCCTAAAAGGCCTAACCCAAAACGGAACTCTAAACCTCAGCTGTGCATTGCATGTACGTAACCCTAACCCTAACCCTAACCCTAACCCTAACCCTAACCCTAACCTTAACCCTAACCCCAAGAGGCCTAACCCTAAACGCAACTCTAAACCTCAGCTGTGCATGGCATGTAGGTAACCCTAACCCTAACCCTAACCCTAACCTTAACCCTAACCCTAACCCTAACTCTAATCCTGACCCTATGGGGCCTACCCCTTGACGGAACTCTAAACCTCAGCTGTGCATGGCATGTACATAACCCTAACCCTAACCCTAACCCTAACCCTAACCCTAACCCTAACCTTTACCCTAACCCCAAGAGGCCTAACCCTAAACGCAACTCTAAACCTCAGCTGTGCATGGCATGTAGGTAACCCTAACCCTAACCCTAACCCTAACCTTAACCCTAACCCTAACCCTAACTCTAATCCTGACCCTATGGGGCCTACCCCGTGACGGAACTCTAAACCTCAGCTGTGCATGGCATGTACGTAACCCTAACACTAACCCTAACCCTAACCCTAACCCTAACCCTAACCCTAACCGGCCTAACACAAAACGGAACTCTAAACCTTAGCTGTGCATGGCATGCACTTAACCCTAACCCTAACCCTAACCCTAACCCTAACCCTAACCCTAACCCTAACCCTAAACTTAACCCTAACCCTAAGAGACCTAACCCTAAACGGAACTCTAAACCTCAGCTGTGCATGGCAGGTACATAACCCTAACCCTAACCCTAACCCTAACCCTAACCCTAACCCTAACCCTAACCCTAACCCTAATCCTAAACCTAAACCCTAATCCTGACCCTAAGAGTCCTAACACTAGACGGAACTCTAAACCTCAGATGTGCATGGCATGTACCTAACCCTAACCCAAACCCTAAGCCTAACCCTAACCCTAACCCTAACCCTAACGCTAACCCGAACCCTAACCCTAACCCTAAACTTAACCCTAACCCTAAGAGACCTAACCCTAAACGGAACTCTAAACCTCAGATGTGCATGGCATGTACGTAACCCTAACCTTAACCCTAACCCTAACCCTAACCATAACCCTAACCCTAACCCTAAATCTAACCCTAATCCTGACCCTAAGAGTCCTAACCCTAGACGGAATTCTAAACCTCAGCTGTGCATGGCAGGTACATAACCCTAACCCTAAACCTAACCCTAACCCTAACCCTAACCCTAACCCTAACCTTAACCCTAACCCCAAGAGGCCTAACCCTAAACGCAACTCTAAACCTCAGCTGTGCATGGCATGTAGGTAAACCTAACCCTAACCCTAAACCTAACCTTAACCCTAACCCTAACCCTAACTCTAATCCTGACCCTATGGGGCCTACCCCTTGACGGAACTCTAAACCTCAGCTGTGCATGGCATGTACATAACCCTAACCCTAACCCTAACCCTAACCCTAACCCTAACCCTAACCTTAACCCTAACCCCAAGAGGCCTAACCCTAAACGCAACTCTAAACCTCAGCTGTGCATGGCATGTAGGTAACCCTAACCCTAACCCTAACCCTAACCTTAACCCTAACCCTAACCCTAACTCTAATCCTGACCCTATGGGGCCTACCCCTTGACGGAACTCTATAACCTCAGCTGTGCATGGCATGTACGTAACCCTAACCCTAACCCTAACCCTAACCCTAACCCTAACCCTAACCCTAACCAGCCTAACACAAAACGGAACTCTAAACCTTAGCTGTGCATGGCATGCACTTAACCCTAACCCTAACCCTAACCCTAACCCTAACCCTAACCCTAACCCTAACCCTAACCCTAACCCTAACCCTAACCCTAACCCTAACCCTAACCCTAACCCTAACCCTAACCCTAACCCTAAACTTAACCCTAACCCTAAGAGACCTAACCCTAAACGGAACTCTAAACCTCAGCTGTGCATGGCAGGTACATAACCCTAACCCTAACCCTAACCCTAACCCTAACCCTAACCCTAATCCTAAACCTAAACCCTAATCCTGACCCTAAGAGTCCTAACCCTAGACGGAACTCTAAACCTCAGATGTGCATGGCATGTACCTAACCCTAACCCAAACCCTAAGCCTAACCCTAACCCTAACCCTAACCCTAACGCTAACCCGAACCCTAACCCTAACCCTAAACTTAACCCTAACCCTAAGAGACCTAACCCTAAACGGAACTCTAAACCTCAGATGTGCATGGCATGTACGTAACCCTAACCCTAACCTTAACCCTAACCCTAACCCTAACCCTAACCCTAATCATAACCCTGATCCTAAGAGGCCTAACCCAAAACGGAACTCTAAACCTCAGCTGTGCATGGCATGCACTTAACCCTAACCCTAACCCTAACCCTAACCCTAACCGTAATCCTAACCCTAACCCTAACCCTAACCCTAACCATAAGAGGCCTAACCCTAAATGCAACTCTAAACCTCAGCTGTGCATGGCATGCACTTAACCGTAACCCTAACCCTAACCCTAACCCTAACCCTAACCCTAACCCTAACCCTAACCCTAACCCTAACCCTAACCCTAACGCTAACCCTAAACCTAACCCTAACCCGAACCCTAATCCTGACCCTAAGAGGCCTAACCCTTGACGGAACACTAAACGTCAGCTGTGCATGGCATGCACATAACCCTAACCCTAACCCTAACCCTAACCCTAACCCTAACCCTAACCCTAACCCTAACCCTAACCCTAACCTTAACCCTAACCCAAAGAGGCCAAACCCTAAACGCAACTCTAAACCTCAGCTGTGCATGGCATGTAGGTAACCCTAACACTAACCCTAACCCTAACCTTAACCCTAACCCTAACCCTAACCCTAATCCTGACCCTAAGAGGCCTAACCCAAAACGGAACTCTAAACCTCAGCTGTGCATGGCATGCACTTAACCCTAACCCTAACCCTAACCCTAACCCTAACCCTAAACCTAATCCTAACCCTAACCCTAACCCTAAACCTAATCCTGACCCTAAGAGGCCTAACCATTGACGGAACTCTAAACCTCAGCTGTGCATGGCATGTACATAACCCTAACCCTAACCCTAACCCTAACCCTAACCCTAACCCTAACCCTAACCTTAACCCTAACCCCAAGAGGCCTAACCCTAAACGCAACTCTAAACCTCAGCTGTGCATGGCATGTAGGTAACCCTAACCCTAACCCTAACCCTAACCTTAACCCTATCCCTAACCCTAACTCTAATCCTGACCCTATGGGGCCTACCCCTTGACGGAACTCTAAACCTCAGCTGTGCATGGCATGTACATAACCCTAACCCTAACCCTAACCCTAACCCTAACCTTAACCCTAACCCCAAGAGGCCTAACCCTAAACGCAACTCTAAACCTCAGCTGTGCATGGAATGTACCTAACCCTAACCCTAACCCTAACCGTAACCTTAACCCTAACCCTAACCCTAACTCTAATCCTGACCCTATGGGGCCTACCCCGTGACGGAACTCTAAACCTCAGCTGTGCATGGCATGTACGTAACCCTAACACTAACCCTAACCCTAACCCTAACCCTAACCCTAACCCTAACCCTAACCGGCCTAACACAAAACGGAACTCTAAACCTTAGCTGTGCATGGCATGCACTTAACCCTAACCCTAACCCTAACCCTAACCCTAACCCTAACCCTAACCCTAACCCTAACCCTAACCCTAACCCTAAACTTAACCCTAACCCTAAGAGACCTAACCTTAAACGGAACTCTAAACCTCAGCTGTGCATGGCAGGTACATAACCCTAACCCTAACCCTAACCCTAACCCTAACCCTAACCCTAATCCTAAACCTAAACCCTAATCCTGACCCTAAGAGTCCAAACCCTAGACGGAACTCTAAACCTCAGATGTGCATGGCATGTACCTAACCCTAACCCAAACCCTAAGCCTAACCCTAACCCTAACCCTAACCCTAACGCTAACCCGAACCCTAACCCTAACCCTAAACTTAACCCTAACCCTAAGAGACCTAACCCTAAACGGAACTCTAAACCTCAGATGTGCATGGCATGTACGTAAGCCTAACCCTAACCCTAACCCTAACCCTAACCATAACCCTAACCCAAACCCTAAACCTAACCCTAATCCTGACCCTAAGAGTCCTAACCCTAGACGGAATTCTAAACCTCAGCTGTGCATGGCAGGTACATAACCCTAACCCTAACCCTAACCCTAACCCTAACCCTAACCCTAACCCTAACCTTAACCCTAACCCCAAGAGGCCTAACCCTAAACGCAACTCTAAACCTCAGCTGTGCATGGCATGTAGGTAACCCTAACCCTAACCCTAACCCTAACCTTAACCCTAACCCTAACCCTAACTCTAATCCTGACCCTATGGGGCCTACCCCTTGACGGAACTCTAAACCTCAGCTGTGCATGGCATGTACATAACCCTAACCCTAACCCTAACCCTAACCCTAACCCTAACCCTAACCTTAACCCTAACCCCAAGAGGCCTAACCCTAAACGCAACTCTAAACCTCAGCTGTGCATGGCATGTATTTAACCCTAACCCTAACCCTAACCCTAACCTTAACCCTAACCCTAACCCTAACTCTAATCCTGACCCTATGGGGCCTACCCCTTGACGGAACTCTAAACCTCAGCTGTGCATGGCATGTACATAACCCTAACCCTAACCCTAACCCTAACCCTAACCCTAACCTTAACCCTAACCCCAAGAGGCCTAACCCTAAACGCAACTCTAAACCTCAGCTGTGCATGGCATGTAGGTAACCCTAACCCTAACCCTAACCCTAACCTTAACCCTAACCCTAACCCTAAACCTAACCCTAATCCTGACCCTAAGAGTCCTAACCCTTGACGGAACTCTAAACCTCAGCTGTGCATGGCATGTACATAACCCTAACCCTAACCCTAACCCTAACCCTAACCCTAACCCCAAGAGGCCTAACCCTAAACGCAACTCTAAACCTCAGCTGTGCATGGCATGTAGGTAACCCTAACCCTAACCCTAACCCTAACCTTAACCCTAACCCTAACCCTAACTCTAATCCTGACCCTATGGGGCCTACCCCTTGACGGAACTCTAAACCTCAGCTGTGCATGGCATGTACGTAACCCTAACACTAACCCTAACCCTAACCCTAACCCTAACCCTAACCCTAACCGGCCTAACACAAAACGGAACTCTAAACCTTAGCTGTGCATGGCATGCACTTAACCCTAACCCTAACCCTAACCCTAACCCTAACCCTAACCCTAACCCTAACCCTAACCCTAACCCTAACCCTAAACTTAACCCTAACCCTAAGAGACCTAACCCTAATCGGAACTCTAAACCTCAGCTGTGCATGGCAGGTACATAACCCTAACCCTAACCCTAACCCTAACCCTAACCCTAATCCTAAACCTAAACCCTAATCCTGACCCTAAGAGTCCTAACCCTAGACGGAACTCTAAACCTCAGATGTGCATGGCATGTACCTAACCCTAACCCAAAGCCTAAGCCTAACCCTAACCCTAACCCTAACCCTAACGCTAACCCGAACCCTAAACCTAACCCTAAACTTAACCCTAACCCTAACCCTAAGAGACCTAACCCAAAACGGAACTTTAAACCTCAGCTGTGCATGGCATGCACTTAACCCTAACCCTAACCCTAACCCTAACCCTAACCCTAACCCTAACCCTAACCCTAACCCTAACCCTAAACCTAACCTTAACCCTAACCCTAAGAGGCCTAACCCTAAACGCAACTCTAAACATCAGCTGTGCATGGCATGCACATAACCCTAACCCTAACCCTAACCCTAACCCTAACCCTAACCCTAACCCTAATCCTGACCCTAAGGGTCCTAACCCTTGACGGAACTCTAAACCTCAGCTGTGCATGGCATGTACATAACCCTAACCCTAACCCTAATCTTAACCCTAACCCTAACCCTGACCGTAAGAGGCCGAACCCAAAATGGAACTCTAAACCTCAGCTGTGCATGGCATGTACGTAACCCTAACCCTAACCCTAACCCTAACCCTACCCCTAAACCTAACCCTAATCCTGACCCTAAGAGGCCTAACGTTTGACGGAACTCTAAACCTCAGCTGTGCATGGCATGTACATAACCCTAACCTTAAAACTAACCCTAACCCTAACCCTAACCCTAATCCTAACACTAACCCTGACCCTAAAAGGCCTAAACCAAAACGGAACTCTAAACCTCAGCTGTGCATTGCATGTACGTAACCCTAACCCTAACCCTAACCCTAACCCTAACCCTAACCTTAAACCTAACCCCAAGAGGCCTAACCCTAAACGCAACTCTAAACCTCAGCTGTGCATGGCATGTAGGTAACCCTAACCCTAACCCTAACCCTAACCCTAACCTTAACCCTATCCCTAACCCTAACTCTAATCCTGACCCTATGGGGCCTACCCCTTGACGGAACTCTAAACCACAGCTGTGCATGGCATGTACGTAACCCTAACCCTAACCCTAACCCTAACCTTAACCCTAACCCTAACCCTAAACCTAACCCTAATCCTGACCCTAAGAGTCCTAACCCTTGACGGAACTCTAAACCTCAGCTGTGCATGGCATGTACATAACCCTAACCCTAACCCTAACCCTAACCCTAACCCTAACCCCAAGAGGCCTAACCCTAAACGCAACTCTAAACCTCAGCTGTGCATGGCATGTAGGTAACCCTAACCCTAACCCTAACCCTAATCTTAACCCTAACCCTAACCCTAACTCTAATCCTGACCCTATGGGGCCTACCCCTTGACGGAACTCTAAACCACAGCTGTGCATGGCATGTACATAACCCTAACACTAACCCTAACCCTAACCCTAACCCTAACCCTAACCCTAACCCTAACCCTAACCGGCCTAACACAAAACGGAACTCTAAACCTTAGCTGTGCATGGCATGCACTTAACCCTAACCCTAACCCTAACCCTAACCCTAACCCTAACCCTAACCCTAACCTTAACCCTAACCCCAAGAGGCCTAACCCTAAACGCAACTCTAAACCTCAGCTGTGCATGGCATGTAGGTAACCCTAACCCTAACCCTAACCCTAACCTTAACCCTAACCCTAACCCTAACTCTAATCCTGACCCTATGGGGCCTACCCCTTGACGGAACTCTAAACCTCAGCTGTGCATGGCATGTACATAACCCTAACCCTAACCCTAACCCTAACCCTAACCCTAACCTTAACCCTAACCCCAAGAGGCCTAACCCTAAACGCAACTCTAAACCTCAGCTGTGCATGGCATGTAGGTAAACCTAACCCTAACCCTAACCCTAACCTTAACCCTAACCCTAACCCTAACTCTAATCCTGACCCTATGGGGCCTACCCCTTGACGGAACTCTAAACCTCAGCTGTGCATGGCATGTACATAACCCTAACCCTAACCCTAACCCTAACCCTAACCCTAACCCTAACCTTAACCCTAACCCCAAGAGGCCTAACCCTAAACGCAACTCTAAACCTCAGCTGTGCATGGCATGTAGGTAACCCTAACCCTAACCCTAACCCTAACCTTAACCCTAACCCTAACCCTAAACCTAACCCTAATCCTGACCCTAAGAGTCCTAACCCTTGACGGAACTCTAAACCTCAGCTGTGCATGGCATGTACATAACCCTAAACCTAACCCTAACCCTAACCCTAACCCTAACCCCAAGAGGCCTAACCCTAAACGCAACTCTAAACCTCAGCTGTGCATGGCATGTAGGTAACCCTAACCCTAACCCTAACCCTAACCTTAACCCTAACCCTAACCCTAACTCTAATCCTGACCCTATGGGGCCTACCCCTTGACGGAACTCTAAACCTCAGCTGTGCATGGCATGTACGTAACCCTAACACTAACCCTAACCCTAACCCTAACCCTAACCCTAACCCTAACCGGCCTAACACAAAACGGAACTCTAAACCTTAGCTGTGCATGGCATGCACTTAACCCTAACCCTAACCCTAACCCTAACCCTAACCCTAACCCTAACCCTAACCCTAACCCTAACCCTAAACTTAACCCTAACCCTAAGAGACCTAACCCTAATCGGAACTCTAAACCTCAGCTGTGCATGGCAGGTACATAACCCTAACCCTAACCCTAACCCTAACCCTAACCCTAATCCTAAACCTAAACCCTAATCCTGACCCTAAGAGTCCTAACCCTAGACGGAACTCTAAACCTCAGATGTGCATGGCATGTACCTAACCCTAACCCAAAGCCTAAGCCTAACCCTAACCCTAACCCTAACCCTAACGCTAACCCGAACCCTAAACCTAACCCTAAACTTAACCCTAACCCTAACCCTAAGAGACCTAACCCAAAACGGAACTTTAAACCTCAGCTGTGCATGGCATGCACTTAACCCTAACCCTAACCCTAACCCTAACCCTAACCCTAACCCTAACCCTAACCCTAACCCTAACCCTAAACCTAACCTTAACCCTAACCCTAAGAGGCCTAACCCTAAACGCAACTCTAAACATCAGCTGTGCATGGCATGCACATAACCCTAACCCTAACCCTAACCCTAACCCTAACCCTAACCCTAACCCTAATCCTGACCCTAAGGGTCCTAACCCTTGACGGAACTCTAAACCTCAGCTGTGCATGGCATGTACATAACCCTAACCCTAACCCTAATCTTAACCCTAACCCTAACCCTGACCGTAAGAGGCCGAACCCAAAATGGAACTCTAAACCTCAGCTGTGCATGGCATGTACGTAACCCTAACCCTAACCCTAACCCTAACCCTACCCCTAAACCTAACCCTAATCCTGACCCTAAGAGGCCTAACGTTTGACGGAACTCTAAACCTCAGCTGTGCATGGCATGTACATAACCCTAACCTTAAACCTAACCCTAACCCTAACCCTAACCCTAATCCTAATACTAACCCTGACCCTAAAAGGCCTAAACCAAAACGGAACTCTAAACCTCAGCTGTGCATTGCATGTACGTAACCCTAACCCTAACCCTAACCCTAACCCTAACCCTAACCTTAAACCTAACCCCAAGAGGCCTAACCCTAAACGCAACTCTAAACCTCAGCTGTGCATGGCATGTAGGTAACCCTAACCCTAACCCTAACCCTAACCCTAACCTTAACCCTATCCCTAACCCTAACTCTAATCCTGACCCTATGGGGCCTACCCCTTGACGGAACTCTAAACCACAGCTGTGCATGGCATGTACGTAACCCTAACCCTAACCCTAACCCTAACCTTAACCCTAACCCTAACCCTAAACCTAACCCTAATCCTGACCCTAAGAGTCCTAACCCTTGACGGAACTCTAAACCTCAGCTGTGCATGGCATGTACATAACCCTAACCCTAACCCTAACCCCAAGAGGCCTAACCCTAAACGCAACTCTAAACCTCAGCTGTGCATGGCATGTAGGTAACCCTAACCCTAACCCTAACCCTAATCTTAACCCTAACCCTAACCCTAACTCTAATCCTGACCCTATGGGGCCTACCCCTTGACGGAACTCTAAACCACAGCTGTGCATGGCATGTACGTAACCCTAACACTAACCCTAACCCTAACCCTAACCCTAACCCTAACCCTAACCCTAACCCTAACCGGCCTAACACAAAACGGAACTCTAAACCTCAGCTGTGCATGGCATGCACTTAACCCTAACCCTAACCCTAACCCTAACCCTAACCCTAACCCTAAACCTTACCCTAAACTTAACCCTAACCCTAAGAGACCTAACCCTAAACGGAACTCTAAACCTCAGCTGTGCATGGCAGGTACATAACCCTAACCCTAACCTTAACCCTAACCCTAACCCTAACCCTAATCCTAAACCTAAACCCTAATCCTGACCCTAAGAGTCCTAACCCTAGACGGAACTCTAAACCTCAGATGTGCATGGCATGTACCTAACCCTAACCCAAACCCTAAGCCTAACCCTAACCCTAACCCTAACCCTAACCCTAACCATAACCCTAACCCTAACCCTAAACCTAACGCTAACCCTAAACCTAACCCTAACCCGAACCCTAATCCTGACCCTAAGAGGCCTAACCCTTGACGGAACACTAAACGTCAGCTGTGCATGGCATGCACATAACCCTAACCCTAACCCTAACCCTAACCCTAACCCTAACCCTAACCCTGACCCTAAGAGGCCTAACCCAAAACGGAACTCTAAACCTCAGCTGGGCATGGCATGCACTTAACCCTAACCCTAACCCTAACCCTAACCCTAACCCTAACCCTAACCCTAACCCTAACCCTAACCCTAACCCTAACCCTAACCCTAACCCTAACCTTAACCCTAACCCTAAGAGGCCAAACCCTAAACGCAACTCTAAACCTCAGCTGTGCATGGCATGTAGGTAACCCTAACACTAACCCTAACCCTAACCTTAACCCTAACCCTAACCCTGACCCTAAGAGGCCTAACCCAAAACGGAACTCTAAACCTCAGCTGTGCATGGCATGCACTTAACCCTAACCCTAACCCTAACCCTGACCCTAACCCTAACCCTAAACCTAATCCTAACCCTAACCCTAACCCTAAACCTAATCCTGACCCTAAGAGGCCTAACCATTGACGGTACTCTAAACCTCAGCTGTGCATGGCATGTACATAACCCTAACCCTAACCCTAACCCTAACCCTAACCCTGACCCTAAGAGGCCTAACCCAAAACGGAACTCTAAACCTCAGCTGTGCATGGCATGCACTTAACCCTAACCCTAACCCTAACCCTAACCCTAACCCTAACCCTAACCCTAACCCTAACCCTAACCCTAAGAGGCCTAACCCTAAACGCAACTCTAAACCTCAGCTGTGCATGGCATGTACGTAACCCTAACCCTAACCCTAACCCTAACCCTGACCCTAAGAGGCCTAACACAAAACGGAACTCTAAACCTCAGCTGTGCATTGCATGCACTCAACCCTAACCCTAACCCTAACCCTAACCCTAACCCTCAGCTGTGCATGGCATGCACTCAACCCTAACCCTAACCCTAACCCTAACCCTAACACTAACCCTAATTCTATCCCTAACCCTAAGAGACCTAAACCTAAACGGAACTCTAAACCTCAGCTGTGCATGGCAGGTACATAACCCTAACCTTTACCCTAACCCTAACCCTAACCCTAACCCTAACCCTAACTCTTAGAGACCTAACCCTAAACGGAGCTCTAAACCTCAGCTGTGCATGGCATGTACCTAACCCTAACCCTAACCCTAACCCTAACCCTAACCCTAACCCTAACCCTAAACCTAACCCTAACCCTAACCCTAACGCTAACCCTAACGCTAACCCGAAACCTAACCCTAACCCTAATCCTGACCCTAAGAGGCCTAACCCTAAACGCAACTCTAAACCTCAGCTGTGCATGGCATGTACCTAACCCTAACCCTAACCCTAACCCTAACCCTAACCCTAACCCTAACCCTAACCCTAACCCTAAGAGGCCTAACCCAAAACGGAACTCTAAACCTCAGCTGTGCATGGCATGCACTTAACCCTAACCCTAACCCTAACCCTAACCCTAACCCTAAGTGACCTAACCCAAAACGGAACTCTAAACCTCAGCTGTGCATGGCATGCACTTAACCCTAACCCTAACCCTAACCCTAACCATAATCCTAACCTTAACCCTAACCCTAACCCTAACCCTAACCCTAAGAGGCCTAACCCTAAACGCAACTCTAAACCTCAGCTGTGCATGGCATGCACTTAACCGTAACCGTAACCGTAACCGTGACCGTAACCCTAACCCTAACCCTAACCCTAACCCTAACCCTAACCCTAACCTTAACCCTAACCCTAAGAGGCCTAACCCTAAACGCAACTCTAAACCTCAGCTGTGCATGGCATGTACCTAACCCTAACCCTAACCCTAACCCTAACCTTAACCCTAACCCTAATCCTGACCCTAAGGGTCCTAACCCTTGACGGAACTCTAAACCTCAGCTGTGCATGGCAAGTACATAACCCTAACCCTAACCCTAACCCTAACACTAACCCTAATTCTATCCCTAACCCTAAGAGACCTAAACCTAAACGGAACTCTAAACCTCAGCTGTGCATGGCAGGTACATAACCCTAACCTTTACCCTAACCCTAACCCTAACCCTAACCCTAACCCTAACTCTTAGAGACCTAACCCTAAACGGAGCTCTAAACCTCAGCTGTGCATGGCATTCACTTAACCCTAACCCTAACCCTAACCCTAACCCTAACCCTAACCCTAACCCTAACCCTAACCCTAACCCTAAGAGGCCTAACCCTAAACGCAACTCTAAACCTCAGCTGTGCATGGCATGTACGTAACCCTAACCCTAACCCTAACCCTAACCCTGACCCTAAGAGGCCTAACACAAAACGGAACTCTAAACCTCAGCTGTGCATTGCATGCACTTAACCCTAACCCTAACCCTAACCCTAACCCTAACCCTCAGCTGTGCATGGCATGCACTCAACCCTAACCCTAACCCTAACCCTAACCCTAACACTAACCCTAATTCTATCCCTAACCCTAAGAGACCTAAACCTAAACGGAACTCTAAACCTCAGCTGTGCATGGCAGGTACATAACCCTAACCTTTACCCTAACCCTAACCCTAACCCTAACCCTAACCCTAACTCTTAGAGACCTAACCCTAAACGGAGCTCTAAACCTCAGCTGTGCATGGCATGTACCTAACCCTAACCCTAACCCTAACCCTAACCCTAACCCTAACCCTAAACCTAACCCTAACCCTAACCCTAACGCTAACCCTAACGCTAACCCGAAACCTAACCCTAACCCTAATCCTGACCCTAAGAGGCCTAACCCTAAACGCAACTCTAAACCTCAGCTGTGCATGGCATGTACCTAACCCTAACCCTAACCCTAACCCTAACCCTAACCCTAACCCTAACCCTAACCCTAACCCTAACCCTAACCCTAACCCTAAGAGGCCTAACCTAAAACGGAACTCTAAACCTCAGCTGTGCATGGCATGCACTTAACCCTAACCCTAACCCTAACCCTAACCCTAACCCTAAGTGACCTAACCCAAAACGGAACTCTAAACCTCAGCTGTGCATGGCATGCACTTAACCCTAACCCTAACCCTAACCCTAACCATAATCCTAACCTTAACCCTAACCCTAACCCTAACCCTAACCCTAAGAGGCCTAACCCTAAACGCAACTCTAAACCTCAGCTGTGCATGGCATGCACTTAACCGTAACCGTAACCGTAACCGTAACCGTAACCCTAACCCTAACCCTAACCCTAACCCTAACCCTAACCCTAACCTTAACCCTAACCCTAAGAGGCCTAACCCTAAACGCAACTCTAAACCTCAGCTGTGCATGGCATGTACCTAACCCTAACCCTAACCCTAACCCTAACCTTAACCCTAACCCTAATCCTGACCCTAAGGGTCCTAACCCTTGACGGAACTCTAAACCTCAGCTGTGCATGGCAAGTACATAACCCTAACCCTAACCCTAACCCTAACCCTAACCCTAACCCTAACCCTAACCCTAACCCTAACCCTAAGAGGCCTAACCCTAAACGCAACTCTAAACCTCAGCTGTGCATGCCATGTACGTAACCCTAACCCTAATCCTAAATATAACCCCAATCCTGACCCTACGAGTCCTAACCCTAGACGGAACTCTAAACCTCAACTATGCATGGCAAGTGCATAACCCTAACCCTAACCCTAACCCTAACCCTAATCCTGACCCTAAGAGGCCTAACCCAAAACGGAACTCTAAACCTCAGCTGTGCATGGCATGTATTTAACCCTAACCCTTACCCTAACCCTAATCCTAACCCTAACCCTAACCCTAACGCTAACCCGAACCCTAACCCTAACCCTAATCCTGACCCTAAGAGGCCTAACCCTAAACGCAACTCTAAACCTCAGCTGTGCATGGCATGCAGTTAACACTAACCCTAACCCTAACCCTAAACCTAACCCTAACCCTAACCCTAACCTTAACCCTAACCCTAACCCTAAGAGACCTAACCCAAAACGGAACTCTAAACCTCAGCTGTGCATGGCATGTACGTAACCCTAACCCTAACCCTAACCCTAACCCTAACCCTAACCCTAACCCTAAACCTAACCCTAACCCTAACCCTAAGAGGCCTAACCCTAAACGCAACTCTAAACATCAGCTGTGCATGGCATGTACCTAACCCTAACCCTAACCCTAACCCTAACCCTAACCCTAACCCTAACCCTAATCGTGACCCTAAGAGGCCTAACGTTTGACGGAACTCTAAACCTCAGCTGTGCATGGCATGTACATAACCCTAACCTTAACCCTAACCCTAACCCTAACCTTAACCCTAACCCTAACCCTAAGAGGCCTAAACCAAAACGGAACTCTAAACCTCAGCTGTGCATGGCATGCAGTTAACCCTAACCCTAACCCTAACCCTAACCCTAACCCTAACCCTAACCCTAATCCTAACCTTAACCCTAACCCTAACCCTAAGAGGCCTAACCCTAAACGCAACTCTAAACCTCAGTTGTGCATGGCATGCACGTAACCGTAACCGTAACCGTAACCGTAACCGTAACCGTAACCGTAACCCTAACCCTAACCCTAACCCTAACCCTAACCCTAACCGTAATCCTAACCCTAACCCTAACCCTAACCTTAACCCTAATCCTAAGAGGCCTAACCCTAAACGCAACTCTAAACCTCAGCTGTGCATGCCATGTACGTAACCCTAACCCTAATCCTTAATATAACCCTAATCCTGACCCTAAGAGTCCTAACCCTAGACGGAACTCTAAACCTCAGCTGTGCATGGCATGTACATAAGCCTAACCCTAACCCTAACCCTAACCCTAACCCTAACCCTAACCCTAACCCTAAACCTAAGAGACCTAACCCTAGATGGAACTCAAAACCTCAACTATGCATGGCAGGTGCATAACCCTAACCCTAACCCTAAACCTAACCCTAATCCTGACCCTAAGAGGCCTAACCCAAAACAGAACTCTAAACCTCAGCTGGGCATGGCATGTATTTAACCCTAACCCTTACCCTAACCCTAATCCTAACCCTAACCCTAACCCTAACGCTAACCCGAACCCTAACCCTAACCCTAATCCTGACCCTAAGGGGCCTACACCCTTGACGGAACTCTAAACCTCAGCTGTGCATGGCATGCAGTTAACACTAACCCTAACCCTAACCCTAAACCTAACCCTAACCCTAACCCTAACCTTAACCCTAACCCTAACCCTAAGAGACCTAACCCAAAACGGAACTCTAAACCTCAGCTGTGCATGGCATGTACGTAACCCTAGCCCTAACCCTAACCCTAACCCTAACCCTAACCCTAACCCTAACCCTAACCCTAACCCTAACCCTAACCCTAAACCTAACCTTAACCCTAACCCTAAGAGGCCTAACCCTAAACGCAACTCTAAACATCAGCTGTGCATGGCATGTACCTAACCCTAACCCTAACCCTAACCCTAACCCTAACCCTAAACCTAACCCTAATCCTGACCCTAAGAGGCCTAACGTTTGACGAAACTCTAAACGTCAGCTGTGCATAGCATGCACTTAACCCTAACCTTAACCCTAACCCTAACCCTAACCTTAACCCTAACCCTAACCCTGACCCTAAGAGGCCTAACCCAAAACGGAACTCTAAACCTCAGCTGTGCATGGCATGCAGTTAACCCTAACCCTAACCCTAACCCTAACCCTAACCCTAACCCTAACCCTAACCCTAATCCTAACCTTAACCCTAACCCTAACCCTAAGAGGCCTAACCCTAAACGCAACTCTAAACCTCAGCTGTGCATGGCATGCACGTAACCGTAACCGTAACCGTAACCGTAACCGTAACCGTAACCGTAACCGTAACCCTAACCCTAACCCTAACCCTAACCCTAACCCTAACCGTAATCCTAACCCTAACCCTAACCCTAACCTTAACCCTAATCCTAAGAGGCCTAACCCTAAACGCAACTCTAAACCTCAGCTGTGCATGCCATGTACGTAACCTTAACCCTAATCCTTAATATAACCCTAATCCTGACCCTAAGAGTCCTAACCCTAGACGGAACTCTAAACCTCAGCTGTGCATGGCATGTACCTAACCCTAACCCTAACCCTAACCCTAACCCTAACACTAACCCTAACCCTAACCCTAACCCTAACCCTAACCCTAAACCTAACCCTAATCCTGACCCTAAGAGGCCTAACCCTTGACGGAACTCTAAACCTCAGCTGTGCATGGCATGTATTTAACCCTAACCCTTACCCTAACCCTAATCCTAACCCTAACCCTAACCCTAACGCTAACCCGAACCCTAACCCTAACCCTAATCCTGACCCTAAGAGGCCTAACCCTTGACGGAACTCTAAACCTCAGCTGTGCATGGCATGTACCTAACCCTAATCCTAACCCTAACCCTAATCCTAACCCTAACCCTAACCCTGACCCTAAGAGGCCTAACCCAAAACGGAACTCTAAACCTCAGCTGTGCATGGCATGCAGTTAACACTAACCCTAACCCTAACCCTAACCCTAACCCTAAGCCTAACCCTAACCTTAACCCTAACCCTAACCCTAAGAGACCTAACCCAAAACGGAACTCTAAACCTCAGCTGTGCATGGCATGCACTTAACCCTAACCCTAACCCTAACCCTAACCCTAACCCTAACCCTAACCCTAACCCTAACCCTAACCCTAAACCTAACCCTAAACCTAACCTTAACCCTAACCCTAAGAGGCCTAACCCTAAACGCAACTCTAAACATCAGCTGTGCATGGCATGTACCTAACCCTAACCCTAACCCTAACCCTAACCCTAACCCTAACCCTAACCCTAACCCTAATCCTGACCCTAAGAGTCCTAACCCTTGACGGAACTCTAAACCTCAGCTGTGCATGGCATGTACGTAACCCTAACCCTAACCCTAACCCTAACCCTAACCCTAAACCTAACCCTAATCCTGACCCTAAGAGGCCTAACCCTTGACGGAACTCTAAACCTCAGCTGTGCATGGCATGTACATAACCCTAACCTTA
The DNA here is from genome assembly GCF_023634155.1 of Falco peregrinus. Taxonomy (NCBI): domain Eukaryota; kingdom Metazoa; phylum Chordata; class Aves; order Falconiformes; family Falconidae; genus Falco; species Falco peregrinus. The sequence continues at coordinate 860,341 of NW_026599600.1, read as the reverse complement.
AACCTAACCCTAACCCTAACCCTAACCCTAACCCTAATCCTAACACTAACCCTGACCCTAAAAGGCCTAACCCAAAACGGAACTCTAAACCTCAGCTGTGCATTGCATGTACGTAACCCTAACCCTAACCCTAACCCTAACCCTAACCCTAACCTTAACCCTAACCCCAAGAGGCCTAACCCTAAACGCAACTCTAAACCTCAGCTGTGCATGGCATGTAGGTAACCCTAACCCTAACCCTAACCCTAACCTTAACCCTAACCCTAACCCTAACTCTAATCCTGACCCTATGGGGCCTACCCCTTGACGGAACTCTAAACCTCAGCTGTGCATGGCATGTA
>NW_026599600.1:837500-850000 GCF_023634155.1 Falco peregrinus | reverse complement strand
AACTCTAAACCTCAGCTGTGCATGGCATGTACGTAACCCTAACACTAACCCTAACCCTAACCCTAACCCTAAGCCTAACCCTAACCGGCATAACACAAAACGGAACTCTAAACCTTAGCTGTGCATGGCATGCACTTAACCCTAACCCTAACCCTAACCCTAACCCTAACCCTAACCCTAACCCTAACCCTAACCCTAACCCTAACCCTAACCCTAACCCTAACCCTAAGAGACCGAACCCTAAACGGAACTCTAAACCTCAGCTGTGCATGGCAGGTACATAACCCTAACCCTAACCCTAACCCTAACCCTAACCCTAACCCTAACCCTAATCCTAAACCTAAACCCTAATCCTGACCCTAAGAGTCCTAACCCTAGACGGAACTCTAAACCTCAGATGTGCATGGCATGTACCTAACCCTAACCCAAACCCTAAGCCTAACCCTAACCCTAACCCTAACCCTAACGCTAACCCGAACCCTAACCCTAACCCTAAACTTAACCCTAACCCTAAGTGACCTAACCCTAAACGGAACTCTAAACCTCAGATGTGCATGGCATGTACGTAACCCTAACCCTAACCCTAACCCTAACCCTAACCCTAACCCTAACCCTAACCCTAACCCTAACCCTAACCCTAACCCTAACCCTAACCCTAACCCTAAACTTAACCCTAACCCTAAGAGACCGAACCATAAACGGAACTCTAAACCTCAGCTGTGCATGGCAGGTACATAACCCTAACCCTAACCCTAACCCTAACCCTAACCCTAACCCTAATCCTAAACCTAAACCCTAATCCTGACCCAAAGAGTCCTAACCCTAGACGGAACTCTAATCCTCAGATGTGCATGGCATGTACCTAACCCTAACCCAAACCCTAAGCCTAACCCTAACCCTAACCCTAACCCTAACGCTAACCCGAACCCTAACCCTAACCCTAAACTTAACCCTAACCCTAAGAGTCCTAACCCTAGACGGAATTCTAAACCTCAGCTGTGCATGGCAGGTACATAACCCTAACCCTAACCCTAACCCTAACCCTAACCCTAACCCTAATCCTAACCCTGACCCTAAGAGGCCTAACCCAAAACGGAACTCTAAACCTCAGCTGTGCATGGCATGCACTTAACCCTAACCCTAACCCTAACCCTAAACCTAACCGTAATCCTAACCCTAACCCTAACCCTAACCCTAACCATAAGAGGCCTAACCCTAAATGCAACTCTAAACCTCAGCTGTGCATGGCATGCACTTAACCGTAACCCTAACCGTAACCCTAACCCTAACCCTAACCCTAACCCTAACCCTAACCCTAACCCTAACCCTAACCCTAACCCTAACGCTAACCCTAAACCTAACCCTAACCCGAACCCTAATCCTGACCCTAAGAGGCCTAACCCTTGACGGAACACTAAACGTCAGCTGTGCATGGCATGTACATAACCCTAACCCTAACCCTAACCCTAACCCTAACCCTAACCCTAACCCTAACCCTAACCTTAACCCTAACCCTAAGAGGCCAAACCCTAAACGCAACTCTAAACCTCAGCTGTGCATGGCATGTAGGTAACCCTAACACTAACCCTAACCCTAACCTTAACCCTAACCCTAACCCTAACCCTAATCCTGACCCTAAGAGGCCTAACCCAAAACGGAACTCTAAACCTCAGCTGTGCATGGCATGCACTTAACCCTAACCCTAACCCTAACCCTAACCCTAACCCTAACCCTAACCCTAACCCTAACCCTAACCCTAACCCTGACCCTAAGAGGCCTAACACAAAACGGAACTCTAAACCTCAGCTGTGCATAGCATGCACTTAACCCTAACCCTAACCCTAACCCTTACTTTAACCCTAACCCTAATCCTAACCCTGACCCTAAGAGACCTAAACCTAAACGGAACTCTAAACCTCAGCTGTGCATGGCAGGTACATAACCCTAACCCTTACCCTAACCCTAACCCTAACCCTAACCCTAACCCTAACCCTAACCCTAACCCTAACCCTAACCCTAACCCTAACCCTAACCCTAATCCTGACCCTAAGAGGCCTAACCCTAAACGCAACTCTAAACCTCAGCTGTGCATGGCATATACCTAACCCTAACCCTAACCCTAACCCTAACCCTAACCCTAACCCTGACCCTAAGAGGCCTAACCCAAAACGGAACTCTAAACCTCAGCTGTGCATGGCATGTACGTAACCCTAACCCTAACCCTAACCCTAACCCTAACGCTAACCCGAACCCTAACCCTAACCCTAAACTTAACCCTAACCCTAAGAGACCTAACCCTAAACGGAACTCTAAACCTCAGATGTGCATGGCATGTACGTAACCCTAACCCTAACCCTAACCCTAACCCTAACCCTATCCATAACCCTAACCCTAACCCTAAACCTAACCCTAATCCTGACCCTAAGAGTCCTAACCCTAGACGGAATTCTAAACCTCAGCTGTGCATGGCAGGTACATAACCCTAACCCTAACCCTAACCCTAACCCTAACCCTAACCCTAACCCTAACCCTAACCTTAACCCTAACCCCAAGAGGCCTAACCCTAAACGCAACTCTAAACCTCAGCTGTGCATGGCATGTAGGTAACCCTAAACCTAACCCTAACCCTAACGCTAACCCGAACCCTAACCCTAACTCTAATCCTGACCCTATGTGGCCTACCCCTTGACGGAACTCTAAACCTCAGCTGTGCATGGCATGTACATAACCCTAACCCTAACCCTAACCCTAACCCTAACCCTAACCCTAACCTTAACCCTAACCCCAAGAGGCCTAACCCTAAACGCAACTCTAAACCTCAGCTGTGCATGGCATGTAGGTAACCCTAACCCTAAACCTAACCCTAACCTTAACCCTAACCCTAACCCTAACTCTAATCCTGACCCTATGGGGCCTACCCCTTGACGGAACTCTAAACCTCAGCTGTGCATGGCATGTACGTAACCCTAACACTAACCCTAACCCTAACCCTAACCCTAACCCTAACCCTAACCCTAACCCTAACCGGCCTAACACAAAACGGAACGCTAAACCTTAGCTGTGCATGGCATGCACTTAACCCTAACCCTAACCCTAACCCTAACCCTAACCCTAACCCTAACCCTAACCCTAACCCTAAACTTAACCCTAACCCTAAGAGACCTAACCCTAAACGGAACTCTAAACCTCAGCTGTGCATGGCAGGTACATAACCCTAACCCTAACCCTAACCCTAACCCTAACCCTAACCCTAATCCTAAACCTAAACCCTAATCCTGACCCTAAGAGTCCTAACCCTAGACGGAACTCTAAACCTCAGATGTGCATGGCATGTACCTAACCCTAACCCAAACCCTAAGCCTAACCCTAACCCTAACCCTAACCCTAACGCTAACCCGAACCCTAACCCTAACCCTAAACTTAACCCTAACCCTAAGAGACCTAACCCTAAACGGAACTCTAAACCTCAGATGTGCATGGCATGTACGTAACCCTAACCCTAACCCTAACCCTAACCCTAACCCTAACCATAACCCTAACCCTAACCCTAAACCTAACCCTAATCCTGACCCTAAGAGTCCTAACCCTAGACGGAATTCTAAACCTCAGCTGTGCATGGCAGGTACATAACCCTAACCCTAACCCTAACCCTAACCCTAACCCTAACCCTAACCCTAACCCTAACCTTAACCCTAACCCCAAGAGGCCTAACCCTAAACGCAACTCTAAACCTCAGCTGTGCATGGCATGTAGGTAACCCTAACCCTAACCCTAACCCTAACCTTAACCCTAACCCTAACCCTAACACTAATCCTGACCCTATGGGGCCTACCCCGTGACGGAACTCTAAACCTCAGCTGTGCATGGCATGTACATAACCCTAACCCTAACCCTAACCCTAACCCTAACCCTAACCCTAACCTTAACCCTAACCCCAAGAGGCCTAACCCTAAACGCAACTCTAAACCTCAGCTGTGCATGGCATGTAGGTAACCCTAACCCTAAGCCTAACCCTAACCTTAACCCTAACCCTAACCCTAACTCTAATCCTGACCCTAAGAGGCCTACCCCTTGACGGAACTCTAAACCTCAGCTGTGCATGGCATGTACGTAACCCTAACACTAACCCTAACCCTAACCCTAACCCTAACCCTAACCCTAACCGTCCTAACACAAAACGGAACTCTAAACCTTAGCTGTGCATGGCATGCACTTAACCCTAACCCTAACCCTAACCCTAACCATAACCCTAACCCTAACCCTAACCCTAACCCTAATCTTAACCCTAACCCTAAGAGACCGAACCCTAAACGGAACTCTAAACCTCAGCTGTGCATGGCAGGTACATAACCCTAACCCTAACCCTAACCCTAACCCTAACCCTAACCCTAATCCTAAACCTAAACCCTAATCCTGACCCTAAGAGTCCTAACCCTAGACGGAACTCTAAACCTCAGATGTGCATGGCATGTACCTAACCCTAACCCAAACCCTAAGCCTAACCCTAACCCTAACCCTAACCCTAACGCTAACCCGAACCCTAACCCTAACCCTAAACTTAACCCTAACCCTAAGTGACCTAACCCTAAACGGAACTCTAAACCTCAGATGTGCATGGCATGTACGTAACCCTAACCCTAACCCTAACCCTAACCCTAACCCTAACCCTAACCCTAACCCTAACCCTAACCCTAACCCTAACGCTAACCCTAAACCTAACCCTAACCCGAACCCTAATCCTGACCCTAAGAGGCCTAACCCTTGACGGAACACTAAACGTCAGCTGTGCATGGCATGCACATAACCCTAACCCTAACCCTAACCCTAACCCTAACCCTAACCCTGACCCTAAGAGGCCTAACCCAAAACGGAACTCTAAACCTCAGCTGGGCATGGCATGCACTTAACCCTAACCCTAACCCTAACCCTAACCCTAACCCTAACCCTAACCCTAACCCTAACCTTAACCCTAACCCTAAGAGGCCAAACACTAAACGCAACTCTAAACCTCAGCTGTGCATGGCATGTAGGTAACCCTAACACTAACCCTAACCCTAACCTTAACCCTAACCCTAACCCTAACCCTAATCCTGACCCTAAGAGGCCTAACCCAAAACGGGACTCTAAACCTCAGCTGTGCATGGCATGCACTTAACCCTAACCCTAACCCTAACCCTAACCCTAACCCTAACCCTAACCCTAACCCTAACCCTAACCCTAACCCTAACCCTAACCCTAACCCTGACCCTAAGAGGCCTAACCCAAAACGGAATTCTAAACCTCAGCTGGGCATGGCATGCACTTAACCCTAACCCTAACCCTAACCCTTACTTTAACCCTAACCCTAAACCTAACCCTGACCCTAAGAGACCTAAACCTAAACAAAACTCTAAACCTCAGCTGTGCATGGCAGGTAAATAACCCTAACCCTTACCCTAACCCTAACCCTAACCCTAACCCTAACCCTAACCCTAACCCTAACCCTAACCCTAACCCTAATCCTGACCCTAAAGAGGCCTAACCCTAAACGCAACTCTAAACCTCAGCTGTGCATGGCATGTACCTAACCCTAACCCTAACCCTAAGCCTAACCCTAACCCTAACCCTGACCCTAAGAGGCCTAACCCAAAACGGAACTCTAAACCTCAGCTGTGCATGGCATGCAGTTAACACTAACCCTAACCCTAACCCTAACCCTAACCCTAACCCTAACGCTAACCCGAACCCTAACCCTAACCCTAAACTTAACCCTAACCCTAAGAGACCTAACCCTAAACGGAACTCTAAACCTCAGATGTGCATGGCATGTACGTAACCCTAACCCTAACCCTAACCCTAACCCTAACCCTAACCATAACCCTAACCCTAACCCTAAACCTAATCCTAATCCTGACCCTAAGAGTGCTAACCCTAGACGGAATTCTAAACCTCAGCTGTGCATGGCAGGTACATAACCCTAACCCTAACCCTAACCCTAACCCTAACCCTAACCCTAACCCTAACCTTAACCCTAACCCCAAGAGGCCTAACCCTAAACGCAACTCTAAACCTCAGCTGTGCATGGCATGTAGGTAACCCTAACCCTAACCCTAACCCTAACCTTAACCCTAACCCTAACCCTAACTCTAATCCTGACCCTATGGGGCCTACCCCGTGACGGAACTCTAAACCTCAGCTGTGCATGGCATGTACATAACCCTAACCCTAACCCTAACCCTAACCCTAACCCTAACCCTAACCTTAACCCTAACCCCAAGAGGCCTAACCCTAAACGCAACTCTAAACCTCAGCTGTGCATGGCATGTAGGTAACCCTAACCCTAACCCTAACCCTAACCTTAACCCTAACCCTAACCCTAACTCTAATCCTGACCCTAAGAGGCCTACCCCTTGACGGAACTCTAAACCTCAGCTGTGCATGGCATGTACGTAACCCTAACACTAACCCTAACCCTAACCCTAACCCTAACCCTAACCCTAACCGTCCTAACACAAAACGGAACTCTAAACCTTAGCTGTGCATGGCATGCACTTAACCCTAACCCTAACCCTAACCCTAACCCTAACCCTAACCCTAACCCTAACCCTAACCCTAACCCTAACCCTAATCTTAACCCTAACCCTAAGAGACCGAACCCTAAACGGAACTCTAAACCTCAGCTGTGCATGGCAGGTACATAACCCTAACCCTAACCCTAACCCTAACCCTAACCCTAACCCTAATCCTAAACCTAAACCCTAATCCTGACCCTAAGAGTCCTAACCCTAGACGGAACTCTAAACCTCAGATGTGCATGGCATGTACCTAACCCTAACCCAAACCCTAAGCCTAACCCTAACCCTAACCCTAACCCTAACGCTAACCCGAACCCTAACCCTAACCCTAAACATAACCCTAACCCTAAGTGACCTAACCCTAAACGGAACTCTAAACCTCAGATGTGCATGGCATGTACGTAACCCTAACCCTAACCCTAACCCTAACCCTAACCCTAACCCTAACCCTAACCCTAACGCTAACCCTAAACCTAACCCTAACCCGAACCCTAATCCTGACCCTAAGAGGCCTAACCCTTGACGGAACACTAAACGTCAGCTGTGCATGGCATGCACATAACCCTAACCCTAACCCTAACCCTAACCCTAACCCTAACCCTAACCCTGACCCTAAGAGGCCTAACCCAAAACGGAACTCTAAACCTCAGCTGGGCATGGCATGCACTTAACCCTAACCCTAACCCTAACCCTAACCCTAACCCTAACCCTAACCCTAACCCTAACCCTAACCTTAACCCTAACCCTAAGAGGCCAAACACTAAACGCAACTCTAAACCTCAGCTGTGCATGGCATGTAGGTAACCCTAACACTAACCCTAACCCTAACCTTAACCCTAACCCTAACCCTAACCCTAACCCTAATCCTGACCCTAAGAGGCCTAACCCAAAACGGGACTCTAAACCTCAGCTGTGCATGGCATGCACTTAACCCTAACCCTAACCCTAACCCTAACCCTAACCCTAACCCTAACCCTAACCCTAACCCTAACCCTAACCCTAACCCTGACCCTAAGAGGCCTAACCCAAAACGGAACTCTAAACCTCAGCTGGGCATGGCATGCACTTAACCCTAACCCTAACCCTAACCCTTACTTTAACCCTAACCCTAATCCTAACCCTGACCCTAAGAGACCTAAACCTAAACAAAACTCTAAACCTCAGCTGTGCATGGCAGGTAAATAACCCTAACCCTTACCCTAACCCTAACCCTAACCCTAACCCTAACCCTAACCCTAACCCTAACCCTAACCCTAACCCTAATCCTGACCCTAAGAGGCCTAACCCTAAACGCAACTCTAAACCTCAGCTGTGCATGGCATGTACCTAACCCTAACCCTAACCCTAAGCCTAACCCTAACCCTAACCCTGACCCTAAGAGGCCTAACCCAAAACGGAACTCTAAACCTCAGCTGTGCATGGCATGCAGTTAACACTAACCCTAACCCTAACCCTAACCCTAACCCTAAACTTAACCCTAACCCTAAGAGACCTAACCCTAAACGGAACTCTAAACCTCAGATGTGCATGGCATGTACGTAACCCTAACCCTAACCCTAACCCTAACCCTAACCCTAACCATAACCCTAACCCTAACCCTAAACCTAATCCTAATCCTGACCCTAAGAGTGCTAACCCTAGACGGAATTCTAAACCTCAGCTGTGCATGGCAGGTACATAACCCTAACCCTAACCCTAACCCTAACCCTAACCCTAACCCTAACCCTAACCTTAACCCTAACCCCAAGAGGCCTAACCCTAAACGCAACTCTAAACCTCAGCTGTGCATGGCATGTAGGTAACCCTAACCCTAACCCTAACCCTAACCTTAACCCTAACCCTAACCCTAACTCTAATCCTGACCCTATGGGGCCTACCCCGTGACGGAACTCTAAACCTCAGCTGTGCATGGCATGTACATAACCCTAACCCTAACCCTAACCCTAACCCTAACCCTAACCCTAACCTTAACCCTAACCCCAAGAGGCCTAACCCTAAACGCAACTCTAAACCTCAGCTGTGCATGGCATGTAGGTAACCCTAACCCTAACCCTAACCCTAACCTTAACCCTAACCCTAACCCTAACTCTAATCCTGACCCTAAGAGGCCTACCCCTTGACGGAACTCTAAACCTCAGCTGTGCATGGCATGTACGTAACCCTAACACTAACCCTAACCCTAACCCTAACCCTAACCCTAACCCTAACCGTCCTAACACAAAACGGAACTCTAAACCTTAGCTGTGCATGGCATGCACTTAACCCTAACCCTAACCCTAACCCTAACCCTAACCCTAACCCTAACCCTAACCCTAACCCTAATCTTAACCCTAACCCTAAGAGACCGAACCCTAAACGGAACTCTAAACCTCAGCTGTGCATGGCAGGTACATAACCCTAACCCTAACCCTAACCCTAACCCTAACCCTAACCCTAATCCTAAACCTAAACCCTAATCCTGACCCTAAGAGTCCTAACCCTAGACGGAACTCTAAACCTCAGATGTGCATGGCATGTACCTAACCCTAACCCAAACCCTAAGCCTAAGCCTAACCCTAACCCTAACCCTAACGCTAACCCGAACCCTAACCCTAACCCTAAACATAACCCTAACCCTAAGTGACCTAACCCTAAACGGAACTCTAAACCTCAGATGTGCATGGCATGTACGTAACCCTAACCCTAACCCTAACCCTAACCCTAACCCTAACCCTAACCCTAACCCTAACCCTAACGCTAACCCTAAACCTAACCCTAACCCGAACCCTAATCCTGACCCTAAGAGGCCTAACCCTTGACGGAACACTAAACGTCAGCTGTGCATGGCATGCACATAACCCTAACCCTAACCCTAACCCTAACCCTAACCCTAACCCTAACCCTGACCCTAAGAGGCCTAACCCAAAACGGAACTCTAAACCTCAGCTGGGCATGGCATGCACTTAACCCTAACCCTAACCCTAACCCTAACCCTAACCCTAACCCTAACCCTAACCCTAACCCTAACCCTAACCTTAACCCTAACCCTAAGAGGCCAAACACTAAACGCAACTCTAAACCTCAGCTGTGCATGGCATGTAGGTAACCCTAACACTAACCCTAACCCTAACCTTAACCCTAACCCTAACCCTAATCCTGACCCTAAGAGGCCTAACCCAAAACGGAACTCTAAACCTCAGCTGTGCATGGCATGCACTTAACCCTAAACCTAACCCTAACCCTAACCCTAACCCTAACCCTAACCCTAACCCTAACCCTAACCCTAACCCTGATCTAAGAGGCCTAACCCAAAACGGAACTCTAAACCTCAGCTGGGCATGGCATGCACTTAACCCTAACCCTAACCCTAACCCTTACTTTAACCCTAACCCTAATCCTAACCCTGACCCTAAGAGACCTAAACCTAAACGGAACTCTAAACCTCAGCTGTGCATGGCAGGTACATAACCCTAACCCTTACCCTAACCCTAACCCTAACCCTAACCCTAACCCTAACCCTAACCCTAACCCTAACCCTAATCCTGACCCTAAGAGGCCTAACCCTAAACGCAACTCTAAACCTCAGCTGTGCATGGCATGTACCTAACCCTAACCCTAACCCTAAGCCTAACCCTAACCCTAACCCTGACCCTAAGAGGCCTAACCCAAAACGGAACTCTAAACCTCAGCTGTGCATGGCATGCAGTTAACACTAACCCTAACCCTAACCCTAACCCTAACCCTAACCCTAACGCTAACCCGAACCCTAACCCTAACCCTAAACTTAACCCTAACCCTAAGAGACCTAACCCTAAACGGAACTCTAAACCTCAGATGTGCATGGCATGTACGTAACCCTAACCCTAACCCTAACCCTAACCCTAACCCTAACCATAACCCTAACCCTAACCCTAAAACTAACCCTAATCCTGACCCTAAGAGTCCTAACCCTAGACGGAATTCTAAACCTCAGCTGTGCATGGCAGGTACATAACCCTAACCCTAACCCTAACCCTAACCCTAACCCTAACCTTAACCCTAACCCCAAGAGGCCTAACCCTAAACGCAACTCTAAACCTCAGCTGTGCATGGCATGTAGGTAACCCTAACCCTAACCCTAACCCTAACCTTAACCCTAACCCTAACCCTAACTCTAATCCTGACCCTATGGGGCCTACCCCGTGACGGAACTCTAAACCTCAGCTGTGCATGGCATGTACATAACCCTAACCCTAACCCTAACCCTAACCCTAACCCGAACCCTAACCCTAACCTTAACCCTAACCCCAAGAGGCCTAACCCTAAACGCAACTCTAAACCTCAGCTGTGCATGGCATGTAGGTAACCCTAACCTTAACCCTAACCCTAACCTTAACCCTAACCCTAACCCTAACTCTAATCCTGACCCTAAGAGGCCTACCCCTTGACGGAACTCTAAACCTCAGCTGTGCATGGCATGTACGTAACCCTAACACTAACCCTAACCCTAACCCTAACCCTAACCCTAACCCTAACCGGCCTAACACAAAACGGAACTCTAAACCTTAGCTGTGCATGGCATGCACTTAACCCTAACCCTAACCCTAACCCTAACCCTAACCCTAACCCTAACCCTAACCCTAACCCTAACCCTAATCTTAACCCTAACCCTAAGAGACCGAACCCTAAACGGAACTCTAAACCTCAGCTGTGCATGGTAGGTACATAACCCTAACCCTAACCCTAACCCTAACCCTAACCCTAACCCTAATGCTAAACCTAAACCCTAATCCTGACCCTAAGAGTCCTAACCCTAGACGGAACTCTAAACCTCAGATGTGCATGGCATGTACCTAACCCTAACCCAAACCCTAAGCCTAACCCTAACCCTAACCCTAACCCTAACGCTAACCCGAACCCTAACCCTAACCCTAAACTTAACCCTAACCCTAAGTGACCTAACCCTAAACGGAACTCTAAACCTCAGATGTGCATGGCATGTACGTAACCCTAACCCTAACCCTAACCCTAACCCTAACCCTAACCCTAACCCTAACGCTAACCCTAAACCTAACCCTAACCCGAACCCTAATCCTGACCCTAAGAGGCCTAACCCTTGACGGAACACTAAACGTCAGCTGTGCATGGCATGCACATAACCCTAACCCTAACCCTAACCCTAACCCTAACCCTAACCCTAACCCTGACCCTAAGAGGCCTAACCCAAAACGGAACTCTAAACCTCAGCTGGGCATGGCATGCACTTAACCCTAACCCTAACCCTAACCCTAACCCTAACCCTAACCCTAACCCTAACCCTAACCCTAACCCTAACCTTAACCCTAACCCTAAGAGGCCAAACACTAAACGCAACTCTAAACCTCAGCTGTGCATGGCATGTAGGTAACCCTAACACTAACCCTAAACCTAACCTTAACCCTAACGCTAACCCTAACCCTAATCCTGACCCTAAGAGGCCTAACCCAAAACGGAACTCTAAACCTCAGCTGTGCATGGCATGCACTTAACCCTAACCCTAACCCTAACCCTAACCCTAACCCTAACCCTAACCCTAACCCTAACCCTAACCCTAACCCTGACCCTAAGAGGCCTAACCCAAAACGGAACTCTAAACCTCAGCTGGGCATGGCATGCACTTAACCCTAACCCTAACCCTAACCCTTACTTTAACCCTAACCCTAATCCTAACCCTGACCCTAAGAGACCTAAACCTAAACGGAAATCTAAACCTCAGCTGTGCATGGCAGGTACATAACCCTAACCCTTACCCTAACCCTAACCCTAACCCTAACCCTAACCCTAACCCTAACCCTAACCCTAACCCTAACCCTAACCCTAACCCTAATCCTGACCCTAAGAGGCCTAACCCTAAACGCAACTCTAAACCTCAGCTGTGCATGGCATGTACCTAACCCTAACCCTAACCCTAAGCCTAACCCTAACCCTAACCCTGACCCTAAGAGGCCT
>NW_026599600.1:810000-815000 GCF_023634155.1 Falco peregrinus | reverse complement strand
ATCGTGACCCTAAGAGGCCTAACGTTTGACGGAACTCTAAACCTCAGCTGTGCATGGCATGTACATAACCCTAACCTTAACCCTAACCCTAACCCTAACCTTAACCCTAACCCTAACCCTAAGAGGCCTAAACCAAAACGGAACTCTAAACCTCAGCTGTGCATGGCATGCAGTTAACCCTAACCCTAACCCTAACCCTAACCCTAACCCTAACCCTAACCCTAATCCTAACCTTAACCCTAACCCTAACCCTAAGAGGCCTAACCCTAAACGCAACTCTAAACCTCAGTTGTGCATGGCATGCACGTAACCGTAACCGTAACCGTAACCGTAACCGTAACCGTAACCGTAACCCTAACCCTAACCCTAACCCTAACCCTAACCCTAACCGTAATCCTAACCCTAACCCTAACCCTAACCTTAACCCTAATCCTAAGAGGCCTAACCCTAAACGCAACTCTAAACCTCAGCTGTGCATGCCATGTACGTAACCCTAACCCTAATCCTTAATATAACCCTAATCCTGACCCTAAGAGTCCTAACCCTAGACGGAACTCTAAACCTCAGCTGTGCATGGCATGTACATAAGCCTAACCCTAACCCTAACCCTAACCCTAACCCTAACCCTAACCCTAACCCTAAACCTAAGAGACCTAACCCTAGATGGAACTCAAAACCTCAACTATGCATGGCAGGTGCATAACCCTAACCCTAACCCTAAACCTAACCCTAATCCTGACCCTAAGAGGCCTAACCCAAAACAGAACTCTAAACCTCAGCTGGGCATGGCATGTATTTAACGCTAACCCTTACCCTAACCCTAATCCTAACCCTAACCCTAACCCTAACGCTAACCCGAACCCTAACCCTAACCCTAATCCTGACCCTAAGGGGCCTACACCCTTGACGGAACTCTAAACCTCAGCTGTGCATGGCATGCAGTTAACACTAACCCTAACCCTAACCCTAAACCTAACCCTAACCCTAACCCTAACCTTAACCCTAACCCTAACCCTAAGAGACCTAACCCAAAACGGAACTCTAAACCTCAGCTGTGCATGGCATGTACGTAACCCTAGCCCTAACCCTAACCCTAACCCTAACCCTAACCCTAACCCTAACCCTAACCCTAACCCTAACCCTAACCCTAAACCTAACCTTAACCCTAACCCTAAGAGGCCTAACCCTAAACGCAACTCTAAACATCAGCTGTGCATGGCATGTACCTAACCCTAACCCTAACCCTAACCCTAACCCTAACCCTAAACCTAACCCTAATCCTGACCCTAAGAGGCCTAACGTTTGACGAAACTCTAAACGTCAGCTGTGCATAGCATGCACTTAACCCTAACCTTAACCCTAACCCTAACCCTAACCTTAACCCTAACCCTAACCCTGACCCTAAGAGGCCTAACCCAAAACGGAACTCTAAACCTCAGCTGTGCATGGCATGCAGTTAACCCTAACCCTAACCCTAACCCTAACCCTAACCCTAACCCTAACCCTAACCCTAATCCTAACCTTAACCCTAACCCTAACCCTAAGAGGCCTAACCCTAAACGCAACTCTAAACCTCAGCTGTGCATGGCATGCACGTAACCGTAACCGTAACCGTAACCGTAACCGTAACCGTAACCGTAACCGTAACCCTAACCCTAACCCTAACCCTAACCCTAACCCTAACCGTAATCCTAACCCTAACCCTAACCCTAACCTTAACCCTAATCCTAAGAGGCCTAACCCTAAACGCAACTCTAAACCTCAGCTGTGCATGCCATGTACGTAACCTTAACCCTAATCCTTAATATAACCCTAATCCTGACCCTAAGAGTCCTAACCCTAGACGGAACTCTAAACCTCAGCTGTGCATGGCATGTACCTAACCCTAACCCTAACCCTAACCCTAACCCTAACACTAACCCTAACCCTAACCCTAACCCTAACCCTAACCCTAAACCTAACCCTAATCCTGACCCTAAGAGGCCTAACCCTTGACGGAACTCTAAACCTCAGCTGTGCATGGCATGTATTTAACCCTAACCCTTACCCTAACCCTAATCCTAACCCTAACCCTAACCCTAACGCTAACCCGAACCCTAACCCTAACCCTAATCCTGACCCTAAGAGGCCTAACCCTTGACGGAACTCTAAACCTCAGCTGTGCATGGCATGTACCTAACCCTAATCCTAACCCTAACCCTAATCCTAACCCTAACCCTAACCCTGACCCTAAGAGGCCTAACCCAAAACGGAACTCTAAACCTCAGCTGTGCATGGCATGCAGTTAACACTAACCCTAACCCTAACCCTAACCCTAACCCTAAGCCTAACCCTAACCTTAACCCTAACCCTAACCCTAAGAGACCTAACCCAAAACGGAACTCTAAACCTCAGCTGTGCATGGCATGCACTTAACCCTAACCCTAACCCTAACCCTAACCCTAACCCTAACCCTAACCCTAACCCTAAGAGACCTAACCCTAAACGGAGCTCTAAACTTCAGCTGTGCATGGCATGTACCTAACCCTAACCCTAACCCTAACCCTAACCCTAACCCTAACCCTAAACCTAACCCTAACCCTAACCCTAACGCTAACCCTAACGCTAACCCGAAACCTAACCCTAACCCTAATCCTGACCCTAAGAGGCCTAACCCTAAACGCAACTCTAAACCTCAGCTGTGCGTGGCATGTACCTAACCCTAACCCTAACCCTAACCCTAACCCTAACCCTAACCCTAACCCTAACCCTAACCCTAACCCTAACCCTAAGAGGCCTAACCCAAAACGGAACTCTAAACCTCAGCTGTGCATGGCATGCACTTAACCCTAACCCTAACCCTAACCCTAACCCTAACCCTAAGTGACCTAACCCAAAACGGAACTCTAAACCTCAGCTGTGCATGGCATGCACTTAACCCTAACCCTAACCCTAACCCTAACCATAATCCTAACCTTAACCCTAACCCTAACCCTAACCCTAACCCTAAGAGGCCTAACCCTAAACGCAACTCTAAACCTCAGCTGTGCATGGCATGCACTTAACCGTAACCGTAACCGTAACCGTAACCGTAACCCTAACCCTAACCCTAACCCTAACCCTAACCCTAACCCTAACCTTAACCCTAACCCTAAGAGGCCTAACCCTAAACGCAACTCTAAACCTCAGCTGTGCATGGCATGTACCTAACCCTAACCCTAACCCTAACCCTAACCTTAACCCTAACCCTAATCCTGACCCTAAGGGTCCTAACCCTTGACGGAACTCTAAACCTCAGCTGTGCATGGCAAGTACATAACCCTAACCCTAACCCTAACCCTAACCCTAACCCTAACCCTAACCCTAACCCTAACCCTAACCCTAAGAGGCCTAACCCTAAACGCAACTCTAAACCTCAGCTGTGCATGCCATGTACGTAACCCTAACCCTAATCCTAAATATAACCCCAATCCTGACCCTACGAGTCCTAACCCTAGACGGAACTCTAAACCTCAACTATGCATGGCAAGTGCATAACCCTAACCCTAACCCTAACCCTAACCCTAATCCTGACCCTAAGAGGCCTAACCCAAAACGGAACTCTAAACCTCAGCTGTGCATGGCATGTATTTAACCCTAACCCTTACCCTAACCCTAATCCTAACCCTAACCCTAACCCTAACGCTAACCCGAACCCTAACCCTAACCCTAATCCTGACCCTAAGAGGCCTAACCCTAAACGCAACTCTAAACCTCAGCTGTGCATGGCATGCAGTTAACACTAACCCTAACCCTAACCCTAAACCTAACCCTAACCCTAACCCTAACCTTAACCCTAACCCTAACCCTAAGAGACCTAACCCAAAACGGAACTCTAAACCTCAGCTGTGCATGGCATGTACGTAACCCTAACCCTAACCCTAACCCTAACCCTAACCCTAACCCTAACCCTAAACCTAACCCTAACCCTAACCCTAAGAGGCCTAACCCTAAACGCAACTCTAAACATCAGCTGTGCATGGCATGTACCTAACCCTAACCCTAACCCTAACCCTAACCCTAACCCTAACCCTAACCCTAATCGTGACCCTAAGAGGCCTAACGTTTGACGGAACTCTAAACCTCAGCTGTGCATGGCATGTACATAACCCTAACCTTAACCCTAACCCTAACCCTAACCTTAACCCTAACCCTAACCCTAAGAGGCCTAAACCAAAACGGAACTCTAAACCTCAGCTGTGCATGGCATGCAGTTAACCCTAACCCTAACCCTAACCCTAACCCTAACCCTAACCCTAACCCTAATCCTAACCTTAACCCTAACCCTAACCCTAAGAGGCCTAACCCTAAACGCAACTCTAAACCTCAGTTGTGCATGGCATGCACGTAACCGTAACCGTAACCGTAACCGTAACCGTAACCGTAACCGTAACCCTAACCCTAACCCTAACCCTAACCCTAACCCTAACCGTAATCCTAACCCTAACCCTAACCCTAACCTTAACCCTAATCCTAAGAGGCCTAACCCTAAACGCAACTCTAAACCTCAGCTGTGCATGCCATGTACGTAACCCTAACCCTAATCCTTAATATAACCCTAATCCTGACCCTAAGAGTCCTAACCCTAGACGGAACTCTAAACCTCAGCTGTGCATGGCATGTACATAAGCCTAACCCTAACCCTAACCCTAACCCTAACCCTAACCCTAACCCTAACCCTAAACCTAAGAGACCTAACCCTAGATGGAACTCAAAACCTCAACTATGCATGGCAGGTGCATAACCCTAACCCTAACCCTAAACCTAACCCTAATCCTGACCCTAAGAGGCCTAACCCAAAACAGAACTCTAAACCTCAGCTGGGCATGGCATGTATTTAACCCTAACCCTTACCCTAACCCTAATCCTAACCCTAACCCTAACCCTAACGCTAACCCGAACCCTAACCCTAACCCTAATCCTGACCCTAAGGGGCCTACACCCTTGACGGAACTCTAAACCTCAGCTGTGCATGGCATGCA
>NW_026599600.1:780000-792500 GCF_023634155.1 Falco peregrinus | reverse complement strand
ACCCTAATCCTAAACCTAAACCCTAATCCTGACCCAAAGAGTCCTAACCCTAGACGGAACTCTAATCCTCAGATGTGCATGGCATGTACCTAACCCTAACCCAAACCCTAAGCCTAACCCTAACCCTAACCCTAACCCTAACGCTAACCCGAACCCTAACCCTAACCCTAAACTTAGACCCTAACCCTAAGAGTCCTAACCCTAGACGGAATTCTAAACCTCAGCTGTGCATGGCAGGTACATAACCCTAACCCTAACCCTAACCCTAACCCTAACCCTAACCCTAATCCTAACCCTGACCCTAAGAGGCCTAACCCCAAAACGGAACTCTAAACCTCAGCTGTGCATGGCATGCACTTAACCCTAACCCTAACCCTAACCCTAAACCTAACCGTAATCCTAACCCTAACCCTAACCCCTAACCCTAACCATAAGAGGCCTAACCCTAAATGCAACTCTAAACCTCAGCTGTGCATGGCATGCACTTAACCGTAACCCTAACCGTAACCCTAACCCTAACCCTAACCCTAACCCTAACCCTAACCCTAACCCTAACCCTAACCCTAACCCTAACGCTAACCCTAAACCTAACCCTAACCCGAACCCTAATCCTGACCCTAAGAGGCCTAACCCTTGACGGAACACTAAACGTCAGCTGTGCATGGCATGTACATAACCCCTAACCCTAACCTTAACCCTAACCCTAACCCTAACCCTAACCCTAACCTTAACCTTAACCCTAACCCTTAGAGGCCAAACCCTAAACGCAACTCTAAACCTCAGCTGTGCATGGCATGTAGGTAACCCTAACACTAACCCTAACCCTAACCTTAACCCTAACCCTAACCCTAACCCTAACCCTAATCCTGACCCTAAGAGGCCTAACCCAAAACGGAACTCTAAACCTCAGCTGTGCATGGCATGCACTTAACCCTAACCCTAACCCTAACCCTAACCCCTAACCCTAACCCTAACCCTAACCCTAACCCTAACCCTAACCCTGACCCTAAGAGGCCTAACACAAAACGGAACTCTAAACCTCAGCTGTGCATAGCATGCACTTAACCCTAACCCTAACCCTAACCCTTACTTTAACCCTAACCCTAATCCTAACCCTGACCCTAAGAGACCTAAACCTAAACGGAACTCTAAACCTCAGCTGTGCATGGCAGGTACATAACCCTAACCCTTACCCTAACCCTAACCCTAACCCTAACCCTAACCCTAACCCTAACCCTAACCCTAACCCCTAACCCTAACCCTAACCCTAACCCTAATCCTGACCCTAAGAGGCCTAACCCTAAACGCAACTCTAAACCTCAGCTGTGCATGGCATATACCTAACCCTAACCCTAACCCTAACCCTAACCCTAACCCTAACCCTGACCCTAAGAGGCCTAACCCAAAACGGAACTCTAAACCTCAGCTGTGCATGGCATGTACGTAACCCTAACCCTAACCCTAACCCTAACCCTAACGCTAACCCGAACCCTAACCCTAACCCTAAACTTAACCCTAACCCTAAGAGACCTAACCCTAAACGGAACTCTAAACCTCAGATGTGCATGGCATGTACGTAACCCTAACCCTAACCCTAACCCTAACCCTAACCCTATCCATAACCCTAACCCTAACCCTAAACCTAACCCTAATCCTGACCCTAAGAGTCCTAACCCTAGACGGAATTCTAAACCTCAGCTGTGCATGGCAGGTACATAACCCTAACCCTAACCCTAACCCTAACCCTAACCCTAACCCTAACCCTAACCCTAACCTTAACCCTAACCCCAAGAGGCCTAACCCTAAACGCAACTCTAAACCTCAGCTGTGCATGGCATGTAGGTAACCCTAAACCTAACCCTAACCCTAACGCTAACCCGAACCCTAACCCTAACTCTAATCCTGACCCTATGTGGCCTACCCCTTGACGGAACTCTAAACCTCAGCTGTGCATGGCATGTACATAACCCTAACCCTAACCCTAACCCTAACCCTAACCCTAACCCTAACCTTAACCCTAACCCCAAGAGGCCTAACCCTAAACGCAACTCTAAACCTCAGCTGTGCATGGCATGTAGGTAACCCTAACCCTAAACCTAACCCTAACCTTAACCCTAACCCTAACCCTAACTCTAATCCTGACCCTATGGGGCCTACCCCTTGACGGAACTCTAAACCTCAGCTGTGCATGGCATGTACGTAACCCTAACACTAACCCTAACCCTAACCCTAACCCTAACCCTAACCCTAACCCTAACCCTAACCGGCCTAACACAAAACGGAACGCTAAACCTTAGCTGTGCATGGCATGCACTTAACCCTAACCCTAACCCTAACCCTAACCCTAACCCTAACCCTAACCCTAACCCTAACCCTAAACTTAACCCTAACCCTAAGAGACCTAACCCTAAACGGAACTCTAAACCTCAGCTGTGCATGGCAGGTACATAACCCTAACCCTAACCCTAACCCTAACCCTAACCCTAACCCTAATCCTAAACCTAAACCCTAATCCTGACCCTAAGAGTCCTAACCCTAGACGGAACTCTAAACCTCAGATGTGCATGGCATGTACCTAACCCTAACCCAAACCCTAAGCCTAACCCTAACCCTAACCCTAACCCTAACGCTAACCCGAACCCTAACCCTAACCCTAAACTTAACCCTAACCCTAAGAGACCTAACCCTAAACGGAACTCTAAACCTCAGATGTGCATGGCATGTACGTAACCCTAACCCTAACCCTAACCCTAACCCTAACCCTAACCATAACCCTAACCCTAACCCTAAACCTAACCCTAATCCTGACCCTAAGAGTCCTAACCCTAGACGGAATTCTAAACCTCAGCTGTGCATGGCAGGTACATAACCCTAACCCTAACCCTAACCCTAACCCTAACCCTAACCCTAACCCTAACCCTAACCTTAACCCTAACCCCAAGAGGCCTAACCCTAAACGCAACTCTAAACCTCAGCTGTGCATGGCATGTAGGTAACCCTAACCCTAACCCTAACCCTAACCTTAACCCTAACCCTAACCCTAACACTAATCCTGACCCTATGGGGCCTACCCCGTGACGGAACTCTAAACCTCAGCTGTGCATGGCATGTACATAACCCTAACCCTAACCCTAACCCTAACCCTAACCCTAACCCTAACCTTAACCCTAACCCCAAGAGGCCTAACCCTAAACGCAACTCTAAACCTCAGCTGTGCATGGCATGTAGGTAACCCTAACCCTAAGCCTAACCCTAACCTTAACCCTAACCCTAACCCTAACTCTAATCCTGACCCTAAGAGGCCTACCCCTTGACGGAACTCTAAACCTCAGCTGTGCATGGCATGTACGTAACCCTAACACTAACCCTAACCCTAACCCTAACCCTAACCCTAACCCTAACCGTCCTAACACAAAACGGAACTCTAAACCTTAGCTGTGCATGGCATGCACTTAACCCTAACCCTAACCCTAACCCTAACCATAACCCTAACCCTAACCCTAACCCTAACCCTAATCTTAACCCTAACCCTAAGAGACCGAACCCTAAACGGAACTCTAAACCTCAGCTGTGCATGGCAGGTACATAACCCTAACCCTAACCCTAACCCTAACCCTAACCCTAACCCTAATCCTAAACCTAAACCCTAATCCTGACCCTAAGAGTCCTAACCCTAGACGGAACTCTAAACCTCAGATGTGCATGGCATGTACCTAACCCTAACCCAAACCCTAAGCCTAACCCTAACCCTAACCCTAACCCTAACGCTAACCCGAACCCTAACCCTAACCCTAAACTTAACCCTAACCCTAAGTGACCTAACCCTAAACGGAACTCTAAACCTCAGATGTGCATGGCATGTACGTAACCCTAACCCTAACCCTAACCCTAACCCTAACCCTAACCCTAACCCTAACCCTAACCCTAACCCTAACCCTAACGCTAACCCTAAACCTAACCCTAACCCGAACCCTAATCCTGACCCTAAGAGGCCTAACCCTTGACGGAACACTAAACGTCAGCTGTGCATGGCATGCACATAACCCTAACCCTAACCCTAACCCTAACCCTAACCCTAACCCTGACCCTAAGAGGCCTAACCCAAAACGGAACTCTAAACCTCAGCTGGGCATGGCATGCACTTAACCCTAACCCTAACCCTAACCCTAACCCTAACCCTAACCCTAACCCTAACCCTAACCTTAACCCTAACCCTAAGAGGCCAAACACTAAACGCAACTCTAAACCTCAGCTGTGCATGGCATGTAGGTAACCCTAACACTAACCCTAACCCTAACCTTAACCCTAACCCTAACCCTAACCCTAATCCTGACCCTAAGAGGCCTAACCCAAAACGGGACTCTAAACCTCAGCTGTGCATGGCATGCACTTAACCCTAACCCTAACCCTAACCCTAACCCTAACCCTAACCCTAACCCTAACCCTAACCCTAACCCTAACCCTAACCCTAACCCTAACCCTGACCCTAAGAGGCCTAACCCAAAACGGAATTCTAAACCTCAGCTGGGCATGGCATGCACTTAACCCTAACCCTAACCCTAACCCTTACTTTAACCCTAACCCTAAACCTAACCCTGACCCTAAGAGACCTAAACCTAAACAAAACTCTAAACCTCAGCTGTGCATGGCAGGTAAATAACCCTAACCCTTACCCTAACCCTAACCCTAACCCTAACCCTAACCCTAACCCTAACCCTAACCCTAACCCTAACCCTAATCCTGACCCTAAAGAGGCCTAACCCTAAACGCAACTCTAAACCTCAGCTGTGCATGGCATGTACCTAACCCTAACCCTAACCCTAAGCCTAACCCTAACCCTAACCCTGACCCTAAGAGGCCTAACCCAAAACGGAACTCTAAACCTCAGCTGTGCATGGCATGCAGTTAACACTAACCCTAACCCTAACCCTAACCCTAACCCTAACCCTAACGCTAACCCGAACCCTAACCCTAACCCTAAACTTAACCCTAACCCTAAGAGACCTAACCCTAAACGGAACTCTAAACCTCAGATGTGCATGGCATGTACGTAACCCTAACCCTAACCCTAACCCTAACCCTAACCCTAACCATAACCCTAACCCTAACCCTAAACCTAATCCTAATCCTGACCCTAAGAGTGCTAACCCTAGACGGAATTCTAAACCTCAGCTGTGCATGGCAGGTACATAACCCTAACCCTAACCCTAACCCTAACCCTAACCCTAACCCTAACCCTAACCTTAACCCTAACCCCAAGAGGCCTAACCCTAAACGCAACTCTAAACCTCAGCTGTGCATGGCATGTAGGTAACCCTAACCCTAACCCTAACCCTAACCTTAACCCTAACCCTAACCCTAACTCTAATCCTGACCCTATGGGGCCTACCCCGTGACGGAACTCTAAACCTCAGCTGTGCATGGCATGTACATAACCCTAACCCTAACCCTAACCCTAACCCTAACCCTAACCCTAACCTTAACCCTAACCCCAAGAGGCCTAACCCTAAACGCAACTCTAAACCTCAGCTGTGCATGGCATGTAGGTAACCCTAACCCTAACCCTAACCCTAACCTTAACCCTAACCCTAACCCTAACTCTAATCCTGACCCTAAGAGGCCTACCCCTTGACGGAACTCTAAACCTCAGCTGTGCATGGCATGTACGTAACCCTAACACTAACCCTAACCCTAACCCTAACCCTAACCCTAACCCTAACCGTCCTAACACAAAACGGAACTCTAAACCTTAGCTGTGCATGGCATGCACTTAACCCTAACCCTAACCCTAACCCTAACCCTAACCCTAACCCTAACCCTAACCCTAACCCTAACCCTAACCCTAATCTTAACCCTAACCCTAAGAGACCGAACCCTAAACGGAACTCTAAACCTCAGCTGTGCATGGCAGGTACATAACCCTAACCCTAACCCTAACCCTAACCCTAACCCTAACCCTAATCCTAAACCTAAACCCTAATCCTGACCCTAAGAGTCCTAACCCTAGACGGAACTCTAAACCTCAGATGTGCATGGCATGTACCTAACCCTAACCCAAACCCTAAGCCTAACCCTAACCCTAACCCTAACCCTAACGCTAACCCGAACCCTAACCCTAACCCTAAACATAACCCTAACCCTAAGTGACCTAACCCTAAACGGAACTCTAAACCTCAGATGTGCATGGCATGTACGTAACCCTAACCCTAACCCTAACCCTAACCCTAACCCTAACCCTAACCCTAACCCTAACGCTAACCCTAAACCTAACCCTAACCCGAACCCTAATCCTGACCCTAAGAGGCCTAACCCTTGACGGAACACTAAACGTCAGCTGTGCATGGCATGCACATAACCCTAACCCTAACCCTAACCCTAACCCTAACCCTAACCCTAACCCTGACCCTAAGAGGCCTAACCCAAAACGGAACTCTAAACCTCAGCTGGGCATGGCATGCACTTAACCCTAACCCTAACCCTAACCCTAACCCTAACCCTAACCCTAACCCTAACCCTAACCCTAACCTTAACCCTAACCCTAAGAGGCCAAACACTAAACGCAACTCTAAACCTCAGCTGTGCATGGCATGTAGGTAACCCTAACACTAACCCTAACCCTAACCTTAACCCTAACCCTAACCCTAACCCTAACCCTAATCCTGACCCTAAGAGGCCTAACCCAAAACGGGACTCTAAACCTCAGCTGTGCATGGCATGCACTTAACCCTAACCCTAACCCTAACCCTAACCCTAACCCTAACCCTAACCCTAACCCTAACCCTAACCCTAACCCTAACCCTGACCCTAAGAGGCCTAACCCAAAACGGAACTCTAAACCTCAGCTGGGCATGGCATGCACTTAACCCTAACCCTAACCCTAACCCTTACTTTAACCCTAACCCTAATCCTAACCCTGACCCTAAGAGACCTAAACCTAAACAAAACTCTAAACCTCAGCTGTGCATGGCAGGTAAATAACCCTAACCCTTACCCTAACCCTAACCCTAACCCTAACCCTAACCCTAACCCTAACCCTAACCCTAACCCTAACCCTAATCCTGACCCTAAGAGGCCTAACCCTAAACGCAACTCTAAACCTCAGCTGTGCATGGCATGTACCTAACCCTAACCCTAACCCTAAGCCTAACCCTAACCCTAACCCTGACCCTAAGAGGCCTAACCCAAAACGGAACTCTAAACCTCAGCTGTGCATGGCATGCAGTTAACACTAACCCTAACCCTAACCCTAACCCTAACCCTAACCCTAACGCTAACCCGAACCCTAACCCTAACCCTAACTTAACCCTAACCCTAAGAGACCTAACCCTAAACGGAACTCTAAACCTCAGATGTGCATGGCATGTACGTAACCCTAACCCTAACCCTAACCCTAACCCTAACCCTAACCATAACCCTAACCCTAACCCTAAACCTAATCCTAATCCTGACCCTAGAGTGCTAACCCTAGACGGAATTCTAAACCTCAGCTGTGCATGGCAGGTACATAACCCTAACCCTAACCCTAACCCTAACCCTAACCCTAACCTTAACCCTAACCCCAAGAGGCCTAACCCTAAACGCAACTCTAAACCTCAGCTGTGCATGGCATGTAGGTAACCCTAACCCTAACCCTAACCCTAACCTTAACCCTAACCCTAACCCTAACTCTAATCCTGACCCTATGGGGCCTACCCCGTGACGGAACTCTAAACCTCAGCTGTGCATGGCATGTACATAACCCTAACCCTAACCCTAACCCTAACCCTAACCCTAACCCTAACCTTAACCCTAACCCCAAGAGGCCTAACCCTAAACGCAACTCTAAACCTCAGCTGTGCATGGCATGTAGGTAACCCTAACCCTAACCCTAACCCTAACCTTAACCCTAACCCTAACCCTAACTCTAATCCTGACCCTAAGAGGCCTACCCCTTGACGGAACTCTAAACCTCAGCTGTGCATGGCATGTACGTAACCCTAACACTAACCCTAACCCTAACCCTAACCCTAACCCTAACCCTAACCGTCCTAACACAAAACGGAACTCTAAACCTTAGCTGTGCATGGCATGCACTTAACCCTAACCCTAACCCTAACCCTAACCCTAACCCTAACCCTAACCCTAACCCTAACCCTAATCTTAACCCTAACCCTAAGAGACCGAACCCTAAACGGAACTCTAAACCTCAGCTGTGCATGGCAGGTACATAACCCTAACCCTAACCCTAACCCTAACCCTAACCCTAACCCTAATCCTAAACCTAAACCCTAATCCTGACCCTAAGAGTCCTAACCCTAGACGGAACTCTAAACCTCAGATGTGCATGGCATGTACCTAACCCTAACCCAAACCCTAAGCCTAAGCCTAACCCTAACCCTAACCCTAACGCTAACCCGAACCCTAACCCTAACCCTAAACATAACCCTAACCCTAAGTGACCTAACCCTAAACGGAACTCTAAACCTCAGATGTGCATGGCATGTACGTAACCCTAACCCTAACCCTAACCCTAACCCTAACCCTAACCCTAACCCTAACCCTAACCCTAACGCTAACCCTAAACCTAACCCTAACCCGAACCCTAATCCTGACCCTAAGAGGCCTAACCCTTGACGGAACACTAAACGTCAGCTGTGCATGGCATGCACATAACCCTAACCCTAACCCTAACCCTAACCCTAACCCTAACCCTAACCCTGACCCTAAGAGGCCTAACCCAAAACGGAACTCTAAACCTCAGCTGGGCATGGCATGCACTTAACCCTAACCCTAACCCTAACCCTAACCCTAACCCTAACCCTAACCCTAACCCTAACCCTAACCCTAACCTTAACCCTAACCCTAAGAGGCCAAACACTAAACGCAACTCTAAACCTCAGCTGTGCATGGCATGTAGGTAACCCTAACACTAACCCTAACCCTAACCTTAACCCTAACCCTAACCCTAATCCTGACCCTAAGAGGCCTAACCCAAAACGGAACTCTAAACCTCAGCTGTGCATGGCATGCACTTAACCCTAAACCTAACCCTAACCCTAACCCTAACCCTAACCCTAACCCTAACCCTAACCCTAACCCTAACCCTGATCTAAGAGGCCTAACCCAAAACGGAACTCTAAACCTCAGCTGGGCATGGCATGCACTTAACCCTAACCCTAACCCTAACCCTTACTTTAACCCTAACCCTAATCCTAACCCTGACCCTAAGAGACCTAAACCTAAACGGAACTCTAAACCTCAGCTGTGCATGGCAGGTACATAACCCTAACCCTTACCCTAACCCTAACCCTAACCCTAACCCTAACCCTAACCCTAACCCTAACCCTAACCCTAATCCTGACCCTAAGAGGCCTAACCCTAAACGCAACTCTAAACCTCAGCTGTGCATGGCATGTACCTAACCCTAACCCTAACCCTAAGCCTAACCCTAACCCTAACCCTGACCCTAAGAGGCCTAACCCAAAACGGAACTCTAAACCTCAGCTGTGCATGGCATGCAGTTAACACTAACCCTAACCCTAACCCTAACCCTAACCCTAACCCTAACGCTAACCCGAACCCTAACCCTAACCCTAAACTTAACCCTAACCCTAAGAGACCTAACCCTAAACGGAACTCTAAACCTCAGATGTGCATGGCATGTACGTAACCCTAACCCTAACCCTAACCCTAACCCTAACCCTAACCATAACCCTAACCCTAACCCTAAAACTAACCCTAATCCTGACCCTAAGAGTCCTAACCCTAGACGGAATTCTAAACCTCAGCTGTGCATGGCAGGTACATAACCCTAACCCTAACCCTAACCCTAACCCTAACCCTAACCTTAACCCTAACCCCAAGAGGCCTAACCCTAAACGCAACTCTAAACCTCAGCTGTGCATGGCATGTAGGTAACCCTAACCCTAACCCTAACCCTAACCTTAACCCTAACCCTAACCCTAACTCTAATCCTGACCCTATGGGGCCTACCCCGTGACGGAACTCTAAACCTCAGCTGTGCATGGCATGTACATAACCCTAACCCTAACCCTAACCCTAACCCTAACCCGAACCCTAACCCTAACCTTAACCCTAACCCCAAGAGGCCTAACCCTAAACGCAACTCTAAACCTCAGCTGTGCATGGCATGTAGGTAACCCTAACCTTAACCCTAACCCTAACCTTAACCCTAACCCTAACCCTAACTCTAATCCTGACCCTAAGAGGCCTACCCCTTGACGGAACTCTAAACCTCAGCTGTGCATGGCATGTACGTAACCCTAACACTAACCCTAACCCTAACCCTAACCCTAACCCTAACCCTAACCGGCCTAACACAAAACGGAACTCTAAACCTTAGCTGTGCATGGCATGCACTTAACCCTAACCCTAACCCTAACCCTAACCCTAACCCTAACCCTAACCCTAACCCTAACCCTAACCCTAATCTTAACCCTAACCCTAAGAGACCGAACCCTAAACGGAACTCTAAACCTCAGCTGTGCATGGTAGGTACATAACCCTAACCCTAACCCTAACCCTAACCCTAACCCTAACCCTAATGCTAAACCTAAACCCTAATCCTGACCCTAAGAGTCCTAACCCTAGACGGAACTCTAAACCTCAGATGTGCATGGCATGTACCTAACCCTAACCCAAACCCTAAGCCTAACCCTAACCCTAACCCTAACCCTAACGCTAACCCGAACCCTAACCCTAACCCTAAACTTAACCCTAACCCTAAGTGACCTAACCCTAAACGGAACTCTAAACCTCAGATGTGCATGGCATGTACGTAACCCTAACCCTAACCCTAACCCTAACCCTAACCCTAACCCTAACCCTAACGCTAACCCTAAACCTAACCCTAACCCGAACCCTAATCCTGACCCTAAGAGGCCTAACCCTTGACGGAACACTAAACGTCAGCTGTGCATGGCATGCACATAACCCTAACCCTAACCCTAACCCTAACCCTAACCCTAACCCTAACCCTGACCCTAAGAGGCCTAACCCAAAACGGAACTCTAAACCTCAGCTGGGCATGGCATGCACTTAACCCTAACCCTAACCCTAACCCTAACCCTAACCCTAACCCTAACCCTAACCCTAACCCTAACCCTAACCTTAACCCTAACCCTAAGAGGCCAAACACTAAACGCAACTCTAAACCTCAGCTGTGCATGGCATGTAGGTAACCCTAACACTAACCCTAAACCTAACCTTAACCCTAACGCTAACCCTAACCCTAATCCTGACCCTAAGAGGCCTAACCCAAAACGGAACTCTAAACCTCAGCTGTGCATGGCATGCACTTAACCCTAACCCTAACCCTAACCCTAACCCTAACCCTAACCCTAACCCTAACCCTAACCCTAACCCTAACCCTGACCCTAAGAGGCCTAACCCAAAACGGAACTCTAAACCTCAGCTGGGCATGGCATGCACTTAACCCTAACCCTAACCCTAACCCTTACTTTAACCCTAACCCTAATCCTAACCCTGACCCTAAGAGACCTAAACCTAAACGGAAATCTAAACCTCAGCTGTGCATGGCAGGTACATAACCCTAACCCTTACCCTAACCCTAACCCTAACCCTAACCCTAACCCTAACCCTAACCCTAACCCTAACCCTAACCCTAATCCTGACCCTAAGAGGCCTAACCCTAAACGCAACTCTAAACCTCAGCTGTGCATGGCATGTACCTAACCCTAACCCTAACCCTAAGCCTAACCCTAACCCTAACCCTGACCCTAAGAGGCCTAACCCAAAACGGAACTCTAAACCTCAGCTGTGCATGGCATGCAGTTAACACTAACCCTAACCCTAACCCTAACCCTAACCCTAACCCTAACGCTAACCCGAACCCTAACCCTAATCCTAAACTTAACCCTAACCCTAAGAGACCTAACCCTAAACGGAACTCTAAACCTCAGATGTGCATGGCATGTACGTAACCCTAACCCTAACCCTAACCCTAACCCTAACCCTAACCATAACCCTAACCCTAACCCTAAACCTAACCCTAATCCTGACCCTAAGAGTCCTAACCCTAGACGGAATTCTAAACCTCAGCTGTGCATGGCAGGTACATAACCCTAACCCTAACCCTAACCCTAACCCTAACCCTAACCCTAACCCTAACCTTAACCCTAACCCCAAGAGGCCTAACCCTAAACGCAACTCTAAACCTCAGCTGTGCATGGCATGTAGGTAACCCTAACCCTAACCCTAACCTTAACCCTAACCCTAACCCTAACTCTAATCCTGACCCTATGGGGCCTACCCCTTGACGGAACTCTAAACCTCAGCTGTGCATGGCATGTACATAACCCTAACCCTAACCCTAACCCTAACCCTAACCCTAACCCTAACCTTAACCCTAACCCCAAGAGGCCTAACCCTAAACGCAACTCTAAACCTCAGCTGTGCATGGCATGTAGGTAACCCTAACCCTAACCCTAACCCTAACCTTAACCCTAACCCTAACCCTAACTCTAATCCTGACCCTATGG
>NW_026599600.1:770000-775000 GCF_023634155.1 Falco peregrinus | reverse complement strand
ATCCTGATCCTAAGAGGCCTAACCCTAAACGCAACTCTAAACCTCAGCTGTGCATGGCATGTACCTAACCCTAACCCTAACCCTAACCCTAACCCTAACCCTAACCCTAACCCTAACCCTAAGAGGCCTAACCCAAAACGGAACTCTAAACCTCAGCTGTGCATGGCATGCACTTAACCCTAACCCTAACCCTAACCCTAACCCTAACCCTAACCCTAACCCTAAGTGACCTAACCCAAAACGGAACTCTAAACCTCAGCTGTGCATGGCATGCACTTAACCCTAACCCTAAATCTAACCCTAACCATAATCCTAACCTTAACCCTAACCCTAACCCTAACCCTAACCCTAAGAGGCCTAACCCAAAACGGAACTCTAAACCTCAGCTGGGCATGGCATGCACTTAACCCTAACCCTAACCCTAACCCTAACCCTAACTCTAACCCTAACCCTAAGAGGCCTAACCCTAAACGCAACTCTAAACCTCAGCTGTGCATGGCATGTACGTAACCCTAACCCTAACCCTAACCCTAACCCTGACCCTAAGAGGCCTAACACAAAACGGAACTCTAAACCTCAGCTGTGCATAGCATGCACTTAACCCTAACCCTAACCCTAACCCTAACCCTAACCCTCAGCTGTGCATGGCATGCACTCAACCCTAACCCTAACCCTAACCCTAACCCTAACCCTAACCCTAACCCTAATCCTATCCCTAACCCTAAGAGACCTAACCCTAAACGGAACTCTAAACCTCAGCTGTGCATGGCATGTAGGTAATCCTAACCCTAACCCTAACCCTAACCTTAACCCTAACGCTAACCCTAACCCTAACCCTGACCCTAAGAGGCCTAACTTAAAACGGAACTCTAAACCTCAGCTGTGCATGGCATGCACTTAACCCTAACCCTAACCCTAACCCTAACCCTAACCCTAACCCTAAGCCTAACCCTAACACTAACCCTAACGCTAACCCTAACCCTAACTCTAATCCTGACCCTAAGGGGCCTAACCCTTGACGGAACTCTAAACCTCAGCTGTGCATGGCATGTACATAACCCTAACCCTAACCCTAACCCTAACCCTAACCCTAACCGTAATCCTAACCCTAACCCTAACCCTAACCTTAACCCTAACCCTAAGAGGCCTAACCCTAAACGCAACTCTAAACCTCAGCTGTGCATGGCATGCACTTAACCGTAACCGTAACCGTAACCCTAACCGTAACCCTAACCCTAACCCTAACCCTAACCCTAACCCTAACCCTAACCGTAATCCTAACCCTAACCCTAACCCTAACCTTAACCCTAACCCTAAGAGGCCTAACCCTAAACGCAACTCTAAACCTCAGCTGTGCATGGCATGTAGGTAATCCTAACCCTAACCCTAACCCTAACCTTAACCCTAACGCTAACCCTAACCCTAACCCTGACCCTAAGAGGCCTAACTTAAAACGGAACTCTAAACCTCAGCTGTGCATGGCATGCACTTAACCCTAACCCTAACCCTAACCCTAACCCTACCCCTAAGTGATCTAACCCTAACAGTAACCCTAACGCTAACCCTAACCCTAACTCTAATCCTGACCCTAAGGGGCCTAACCCTTGACGGAACTCTAAACCTCAGCTGTGCATGGCATGTACATAACCCTAACCCTAACCCTAACCCTAACCCTAACCCTAACCCTAACCCTAAGCCTAACCCTAACCCTAACCCTGACCCTAAGAGGACTAACCCAAAACGGAACCCTAAACCTCAGCTGTGCATTGCATGCCCTTAACCCTAACCCTAACCCTAACCCTAACCCTAACCCTAACCCTAACCTTAACCCTAACCCTAACCCTAAGTGACCTAACCCAAAACGGAACTCTAAACCTCAGTTGTACATGGCATGTACGTAACCCTAGCTTTAACCCTAACCCTAACCCTGACCCTAAGAGGCCGAACCCAAAACGGAACTCTAAACCTCAGCTGTGCATGGCATGCACTCAACCCTAACCCTAACCCTAACCCTAACCCTAACCCTAACCCAAACCCTAACCCTAACCCTAACCCTAATCCTGACCCTAACCCTAAGAGGCCTAACTCTAAACGCAACTCTAAACCTCAGCTGTGCATGGCATGTACGTAACCCTAACCCTAACCCTAACCCTAACCCTAACCCTGACCCTAAGAGGCCTAACACAAAACGGAACTCTAAACCTCAGCTGTGCATTGCATGCACTTAACCCTAACCCTAACCCTAACCCTAGTCCTCAGCTGTGCATGGCATGCACTCAGCCCTAACCCTAACCCTAACCCTAACCCTAACTTTAACCCTAACCCTAATCCTATCCCTAACCCTAAGAGACCTAAACCTAAACGGATCTCTAAACCTCAGCTGTGCATGGCAGGTACATAACCCTAACCCTTACCCTAACCCTAACCCTAACCCTATCCCTAACCCTAACTCTTAGAGACCTAACCCAAAACGGAACTCTAAACCTCAGCTGTGCATGGCATGCACTTAACCCTAACCCTAACCCTAACCCTAACCCTAACCCTAACCCTAACCCTAAGAGGCCTAACCCAAAACGGAACGCTAAACCTCAGCTGTGCATGGCATGCACTTAACCCTAACCCTAACCCTAACCGTAATCCTAACCCTAATCCTAACCCTAACCTTAACACTAACCCTAAGAGGCCTAACCCTAAACGCAACTCTAAACCTCAGCTGTGCATGGCATGTAGGTAATCCTAACCCTAACCCTAACCCTAACCTTAACCCTAACGCTAACCCTAACGCTAACCCTGACCCTAAGAGGCCTAACCCAAAACGGAACTCTAAACCTCAGCTGTGCATGGCATGCACTTAACCCTAACCCTAATCCTAACCCTAACCCTAACCCTAAGCCTAACCCTAACACTAACCCTAACGCTAACCCTAACCCTAACTCTAATCCTGACCCTAAGGGGCCTAACCCTTGACGGAACTCTAAACCTCAGCTGTGCATGGCATGTACATAACCCTAACCCTAACCGTAACCCTAACCGTAACCCTAACCCTAACCCTAACCCTAACCCTAACCCTAACCCTAATCCTGACCCTAAGAGGCCTAACCCTTGACGGAACTCTAAACCTCAGCTGTGCATGGCATGTACATAACCCTAACCCTAACCCTAACCCTAACCCTAACCCTAACCCTAACCCTAAACCTAACCCTAACCCTGACCCTAAGAGGCCGAACCCAAAACGGAACTCTAAACCTCAGCTGTGCATGGCATGCACTTAACCCTAACCCTAACCCTAACCCTAAACCTAACCATAATCCTAACCCTAACCCTAACCCTAACCCTAACCATAAGAGGCCTAACCCTAAACGCAACTCTAAACCTCAGCTGTGCATGGCATGTACATAACCCTAACCCTAACCCTAACCCTAACCCTAACCCTAACCCTAACCCTGACCCTAAGAGGCCTAACACAAAACGGAACTCTAAACCTCAGCTGTGCATAGCATGCACTTAACCCTAACCCTAACCCTAACCCTTACTTTAACCCTAACCCTAATCCTAACCCTGACCCTAAGAGACCTAAACCTAAACGGAACTCTAAACCTCAGCTGTGCATGGCAGGTACATAACCCTAACCCTTATCCTAACCCTAACCCTAACCCTAACCCTAACCCTAACCCTAACCCTAACCCTAACCCTAATCCTGACCCTAAGAGGCCTAACCCTAAACGGAACTCTAAACCTCAGCTGTGCATGGCATGTACCTAACCCTAACCCTAACCCTAAGCCTAACCCTAACCCTAACCCTGACCCTAAGAGGCCTAACCCAAAACGGAACTCTAAACCTCAGCTGTGCATGGCATGCAGTTAACACTAACCCTAACCCTAACCCTAACCCTAACCCTAACCCTAACGCTAACCCGAACCCTAACCCTAACCCTAAACTTAACCCTAACCCTAAGAGACCTAACCCTAAACGGAACTCTAAACCTCAGATGTGCATGGCATGTACGTAACCCTAACCCTAACCCTAACCCTAACCCTAACCCTAACCATAACCCTAACCCTAACCCTAAACCTAACCCTAATCCTGACCCTAAGAGTCCTAACCCTAGACGGAATTCTAAACCTCAGCTGTGCATGGCAGGTACATAACCCTAACCCTAACCCTAACCCTAACCCTAACCCTAACCCTAACCCTAACCCTAACCCTAACCTTAACCCTAACCCCAAGAGGCCTAACCCTAAACGCAACTCTAAACCTCAGCTGTGCATGGCATGTAGGTAACCCTAACCCTAACCCTAACCCTAACCTTAACCCTAACCCTAACCCTAACTCTAATCCTGACCCTATGGGGCCTACCCCTTGACGGAACTCTAAACCTCAGCTGTGCATGGCATGTACGTAACCCTAACACTAACCCTAACCCTAACCCTAACCCTAACCCTAACCATAACCGGCCTAACACAAAACGGAACTCTAAACCTTAGCTGTGCATGGCATGCACTTAACCCTAACCCTAACCCTAACCCTAACCCTAACCCTAACCCTAACCCTAACCCTAACCCTAACCCTAACCCTAACCCTAACCCTAACCCTAACCCTAAACTTAACCCTAACCCTAAGAGACCTAACCCTAAACGGAACTCTAAACCTCAGCTGTGCATGGCAGGTACATAACCCTAACCCTAACCCTAACCCTAACCCTAACCCTAACCCTAATCCTAAACCTAAACCCTAATCCTGACCCTAAGAGTCCTAACCCTAGACGGAACTCTAAACCTCAGATGTGCATGGCATGTACCTAACCCTAACCCAAACCCTAAGCCTAACCCTAACCCTAACCCTAACCCTAACGCTAACCCGAACCCTAACCCTAACCCTAAACTTAACCCTAACCCTAAGAGACCTAACCCTAAACGGAACTCTAAACCGCAGATGTGCATGGCATGTACGTAACCCTAACCCTAACCCTAACCCTAACCCTAACCCTAACCATAACCCT
>NW_026599600.1:737500-757500 GCF_023634155.1 Falco peregrinus | reverse complement strand
ACCTAACCCTAACCCAAACCCTAAGCCTAACCCTAACCCTAACCCTAACCCTAACGCTAACCCGAACCCTAACCCTAACCCTAAACTTAACCCTAACCCTAAGAGACCTAACCCTAAACGGAACTCTAAACCTCAGATGTGCATGGCATGTACGTAACCCTAACCCTAACCCTAACCCTAACCCTAACCCTAACCATAACCCTAAGCCTAACCCTAAACCTAACCCTAATCCTGACCCTAAGAGTCCTAACCCTAGACGGAATTCTAAACCTCAGCTGTGCATGGCAGGTACATAACCCTAACCCTAACCCTAACCCTAACCCTAACCCTAACCCTAACCCTAATCCTAACCCTGACCCTAAGAGGCCTAACCCAAAACGGAACTCTAAACCTCAGCTGTGCATGGCATGCACTTAACCCTAACCCTAACCCTAACCCTAAACCTAACCGTAATCCTAACCCTAACCCTAACCCTAACCCTAACCATAAGAGGCCTAACCCTAAATGCAACTCTAAACCTCAGCTGTGCATGGCATGCACTTAACCGTAACCCTAACCGTAACCCTAACCCTAACCCTAACCCTAACCCTAACCCTAACCCTAACCCTAACCCTAACCCTAACCCTAACGCTAACCCTAAACCTAACCCTAACCCGAACCCTAATCCTGACCCTAAGAGGCCTAACCCTTGACGGAACACTAAACGTCAGCTGTGCATGGCATGCACATAACCCTAACCCTAACCCTAACCCTAACCCTAACCCTAACCCTGACCCTAAGAGGCCTAACCCAAAACGGAACTCTAAACCTCAGCTGGGCATGGCATGCACTTAACCCTAACCCTAACCCTAACCCTAACCCTAACCCTAACCCTAACCCTAACCCTAACCTTAACCCTAACCCTAAGAGGCCAAACCCTAAACGCAACTCTAAACCTCAGCTGTGCATGGCATGTAGGTAACCCTAACCCTAACCCTAACCCTAAGCCTAACCCTAACACTAACCCTAACTCTAATCCTGACCCTATGGGGCCTACCCCGTGACGGAACTCTAAACCTCAGCTGTGCATGGCATGTACGTAACCCTAACACTAACCCTAACCCTAACCCTAACCCTAACCCTAACCCTAACCCTAACCCTAACCCTAACCCTAACCCTAACCCTAACCCTAACCCTAACCCTAACGCTAACCCTAAACCTAACCCTAACCCGAACCCTAATCCTGACCCTAAGAGGCCTAACCCTTGACGGAACACTAAACGTCAGCTGTGCATGGCATGCACATAACCCTAACCCTAACCCTAACCCTAACCCTAACCCTAACCCTAACCCTGACCCTAAGAGGCCTAACCCAAAACGGAACTCTAAACCTCAGCTGGGCATGGCATGCACTTAACCCTAACCCTAACCCTAACCCTAACCCTAACCCTAACCCTAACCCTAACCCTAACCCTAACCTTAACCCTAACCCTAAGAGGCCAAACCCTAAACGCAACTCTAAACCTCAGCTGTGCATGGCATGTAGGTAACCCTAACACTAACCCTAACCCTAACCTTAACCCTAACCCTAACCCTAACCCTAATCCTGACCCTAAGAGGCCTAACCCAAAACGGAACTCTAAACCTCAGCTGTGCATGGCATGCACTTAACCCTAACCCTAACCCTAACCCTAACCCTAACCCTAACCCTAACCCTAACCCTGACCCTAAGAGGCCTAACACAAAACGGAACTCTAAACCTCCGCTGTGCATAGCATGCACTTAACCCTAACCCTAACCCTAACCCTTACTTTAACCCTAACCCTAATCCTAACCCTGACCCTAAGAGACCTAAACCTAAACGGAACTCTAAACCTCAGCTGTGCATGGCAGGTACATAACCCTAACCCTTACCCTAACCCTAACCCTAACCCTAACCCTAACCCTAACCCTAACCCTAACCCTAACCCTAACCCTAACGCTAACCCTAAACCTAACCCTAACCCGAACCCTAATCCTGACCCTAAGAGGCCTAACCCTTGACGGAACACTAAACGTCAGCTGTGCATGGCATGCACATAACCCTAACCCTAACCCTAACCCTAACCCTAACCCTAACCCTAACCCTAACCCTAAGAGGCCTAACCCAAAACGGAACTCTAAACCTCAGCTGGGCATGGCATGCACTTAACCCTAACCCTAACCCTAACCCTAACCCTAACCCTAACCCTAACCCTAACCCTAACCCTAACCCTAACCCTAACCTTAACCCTAACCCTAAGAGGCCAAACCCTAAACGCAACTCTAAACCTCAGCTGTGCATGGCATGTAGGTAACCCTAACACTAACCCTAACCCTAACCTTAACCCTAACCCTAACCCTAACCCTAATCCTGACCCTAAGAGGCCTAACCCAAAACGGAACTCTAAACCTCAGCTGTGCATGGCATGCACTTAACCCTAACCCTAACCCTAACCCTAAGCCTAACCCTAACCCTAACCCTAACCCTGACCCTAAGAGGCCTAACACAAAACGGAACTCTAAACCTCCGCTGTGCATAGCATGCACTTAACCCTAACCCTAACCCTAACCCTTACTTTAACCCTAACCCTAATCCTAACCCTGACCCTAAGAGACCTAAACCTAAACGGAACTCTAAACCTCAGCTGTGCATGGCAGGTACATAACCCTAACCCTTACCCTAACCCTAACCCTAACCCTAACCCTAACCCTAACCCTAACCCTAACCCTAACCCTAATCCTGACCCTAAGAGGCCTAACCCTAAACGCAACTCTAAACCTCAGCTGTGCATGGCATGTACCTAACCCTAACCCTAACCCTAAGCCTAACCCTAACCCTAACCCTGACCCTAAGAGGCCTAACCCAAAACGGAACTCTAAACCTCAGCTGTGCATGGCATGCAGTTAACACTAACCCTAACCCTAACCCTAACCCTAACCCTAACCCTAACGCTAACCCGAACCCTAACCCTAACCCTAAACTTAACCCTAACCCTAAGAGACCTAACCCTAAACGGAACTCTAAACCTCAGATGTGCATGGCATGTACGTAACCCTAACCCTAACCCTAACCCTAACCCTAACCCTAACCATAACCCTAACCCTAACCCTAAACCTAACCCTAATCCTGACCCTAAGAGTCCTAAACCTAGACGGAATTCTAAACCTCAGCTGTGCATGGCAGGTACATAACCCTAACCCTAACCCTAACCCTAACCCTAACCCTAACCCTAACCTTAACCCTAACCCCAAGAGGCCTAACCCTAAACGCAACTCTAAACCTCAGCTGTGCATGGCATGTACGTAACCCTAACCCTAACCCTAACCCTAACCTTAACCCTAACCCTAACCCTAACTCTAATCCTGACCCTATGGGGCCTACCCCTTGACGGAACTCTAAACCTCAGCTGTGCATGGCATGTACATAACCCTAACCCTAACCCTAACCCTAACCCTAACCCTAACCCTAACCTTAACCCTGACCCCAAGAGGCCTAACCCTAAACGCAACTCTAAACCTCAGCTGTGCATGGCATGTAGGTAACCCTAACCCTAACCCTAACCCTAAGCCTAACCCTAACACTAACCCTAACTCTAATCCTGACCCTATGGGGCCTACCCCTTGACGGAACTCTAAACCTCAGCTGTGCATGGCATGTACGTAACCCTAACACTAACCCTAACCCTAACCCTAACCCTAACCCTAACCCTAACCGGCCTAACCCAAAACGGAACTCTAAACCTTAGCTGTGCATGGCATGCACTTAACCCTAACCCTAACCCTAACCCTAACCCTAACCCTAACCCTAACCCTAACCCTAACCCTAACCCTAACCCTAAACTTAACCCTAACCCTAAGAGACCTAACCCTAAACGGAACTCTAAACCTCAGCTGTGCATGGCAGGTATATAACAATAACCCTAACCCTAACCCTAACCCTAACCCTAACCCTAATCCTAAACCTAAACCCTAATCCTGACCCTAAGAGTCCTAACCCTAGACGGAACTCTAAACCTCAGATGTGCATGGCATGTACCTAACCCTAACCCAAACCCTAAGCCTAACCCTAACCCTAACCCTAACCCTAACGCTAACCCGAACCCTAACCCTAACCCTAAACTTAACCCTAACCCTAAGAGACCTAACCCTAAACGGAACTCTAAACCTCAGATGTGCATGGCATGTACGTAACCCTAACCCTAATCCTAACCCTAACCCTAACCCTAACCATAACCCTAACCCTAACCCTAAACCTAACCCTAATCCTGACCCTAAGAGTCCTAACCCTAGACGGAATTCTAAACCTCAGCTGTGCATGGCAGGTACATAACCCTAACCTTAACCCTAACCCTAACCCTAACCCTAACCCTAACCCTAACCCTAATCCTAACCCTGACCCTAAGAGGCCTAACCCAAAACGGAACTCTAAACCTCAGCTGTGCATGGCATGCACTTAACCCTAACCCTAACCCTAACCCTAAACCTAACCGTAATCCTAACCCTAACCCTAACCCTAACCCTAACCATAAGAGGCCTAACCCTAAATGCAACTCTAAACCTCAGCTGTGCATGACATGCACTTAACCGTAACCCTAACCGTAACCCTAACCGTAACCCTAACCCTAACCCTAACCCTAACCCTAACCCTAACCCTAACCCTAACCCTAACCCTAACGCTAACCCTAAACCTAACCCTAACCCGAACCCTAATCCTGACCCTAAGAGGCCTAACCCTTGACGGAACACTAAACGTCAGCTGTGCATGGCATGCACATAACCCTAACCCTAACCCTAACCCTAACCCTAACCTAACCCTAACCCTAACCCTGACCCTAAGAGGCCTAACCCAAAACGGAACTCTAAACCTCAGCTGGGCATGGCATGCACTTAACCCTAACCCTAACCCTAACCCTAACCCTAACCCTAACCCTAACCCTAACCCTAACCCTAACCCTAACCCTAACCCTAAGAGGCCAAACCCTAAACGCAACTCTAAACCTCAGCTGTGCATGGCATGTAGGTAACCCTAACACTAACCCTAACCCTAACCTTAACCCTAACCCTAACCCTAACCCTAATCCTGACCCTAAGAGGCCTAACCCAAAACGGAACTCTAAACCTCAGCTGTGCATGGCATGCACTTAACCCTAACCCTAACCCTAACCCTAACCCTAACCCTAACCCTAACCCTAACCCTAACCCTAACCCTAACCCTAACCCTAACCCTAAGAGGCCTAACCCTAAACGCAACTCTAAACCTCAGCTGTGCATGGCATGTACGTAACCCTAACCCTAACCCTAACCCTAACCCTCAGCTGTGCATGGCATGCACTCAACCCTAACCCTAACCCTAACCCTAACCCTAACCCTAACCCTAACCCTAACCCTAATCCTATCCCTAACCCTAAGAGACCTAAACCTAAACGGAACTCTAAACCTCAGCTGTGCATGGCAGGTACATAACCCTAACCTTTACCCTAACCCTAACCCTAACCCTAACCCTAACCCTAACCCTAACTCTAAGAGTCCTAACCCTAAACGGAGCTCTAAACCTCAGCTGTGCATGGCATGTACCTAACCCTAACCCTAACCCTAACCCTAACCCTAACCCTAAGCCTAAACCTAACCCTAACCCTAACCCTAACCCTAACCCTAACCCTAACGCTAACCCGAAACCTAACCCTAACCCTAATCCTGACCCTAAGAGGCCTAACCCTAAACGCAACTCTAAACCTCAGCTGTGCATGGCATGTACCTAACCCTAACCCTAACCCTAACCCTAACCCTAACCCTAACCCTAACCCTAACCCTAACCCTAAGAGGCCTAACCCAAAACGGAACTCTAAACCTCAGCTGTGCATGGCATGCACTTAACCCTAACCCTAACCCTAACCCTAACCCTAACCCTAACCCTAAGTGACCTAAACCAAAACGGAACTCTAAACCTCAGCTGTGCATGGCATGCACTTAACCCTAACCCTAACCCTAACCCTAACCATAATCCTAACCTTAACCCTAACCCTAACCCTAACCCTAACCCTAAGAGGCCTAACCCTAAACGCATCTCTAAACCTCAGCTGTGCATGGCATGCACTTAACCGTAACCGTAAC
The DNA here is from genome assembly GCF_023634155.1 of Falco peregrinus. NCBI lineage: Eukaryota > Metazoa > Chordata > Aves > Falconiformes > Falconidae > Falco > Falco peregrinus. The sequence goes on along the minus strand of NW_026599600.1, from coordinate 751,389 downwards.
CGTAACCCTAACCCTAACCCTAACCCTAACCCTAACCCTAACCCTAACCTTAACCCTAACCCTAAGAGGCCTAACCCTAAACGCAACTCTAAACCTCAGCTGTGCATGGCATGTAGGTAATCCTAACCCTAACCCTAACCCTAACCTTAACCCTAACGCTAACCCTAACCCTAACCCTGACCCTAAGAGGCCTAACTTAAAACGGAACTCTAAACCTCAGCTGTGCATGGCATGCACTTAACCCTACCCTAACCCTAACCCTAACCCTAAGCCTAAGCCTAACCCTAACACTAACCCTAACGCTAACCCTAACCCTAACTCTAATCCTGACCCTAAGGGGCCTAACCCTTGACGGAACTCTAAACCTCAGCTGTGCATGGCATGTACATAACCCTAACCCTAACCCTAACCCTAACCCTAACCCTAACCCTAACCCTAACCCTAACCCTAACCCTAACCGTAATCCTAACCCTAACCCTAACCCTAACCTTAACCCTAACCCTAAGAGGCCTAACCCTAAACGCAACTCTAAACCTCAGCTGTGCATGGCATGCACTTAACCGTAAACGTAACCGTAACCCTAACCGTAACCCTAACCCTAACCCTAACCCTAACCCTAACCGTAACCCTAACCCTAACCCTAACCCTAACCTTAACCCTAACCCTAAGAGGCCTAACCCTAAACGCAACTCTAAACCTCAGCTGTGCATGGCATGTAGGTAATCCTAACCCTAACCCTAACCCTAACCTTAACCCTAACGCTAACCCTAACCCTAACCCTGACCCTAAGAGGCCTAACTTAAAACGGAACTCTAAACCTCAGCTGTGCATGGCATGCACTTAACCCTAACCCTAACCCTAACCCTAACCCTAACCCTAACCCTAACACTAACCCTAACGCTAACCCTAACCCTAACTCTAATCCTGACCCTAAGGGGCCTAACCCTTGACGGAACTCTAAACCTCAGCTGTGCATGGCATGTACATAACCCTAACCCTAACCCTAACCCTAACCCTAACCCTAACCCTAACCCTAACCCTAAACCTAACCCTAACCCTGACCCTAAGAGGCCTAACCCAAAACGCAACTCTAAACCTCAGCTGTGCATGGCATGCACTTAACCCTAACCCTAACCCTAACCCTAAACCTAACCGTAATCCTAACCCTAACCCTAACCCTAACCCTAATCATAAGAGGCCTAACCCTAAACGCAACTCTAAACCTCAGCTGTGCATGGCATGTACATAACCCTAACCCTAACCCTAACCCTAACCCTAACCTTAACCCTAAACCTAATCCTAAGTAACCTAACCCAAAACGGAACTCTAAACCTCAGTTGTACATGGCATGTACGTAACCCTAGCCCTAACCCTAACCCTAACCCTGACCCTAAGAGGCCGAACCCAAAACGGAACTCTAAACCTCAGCTGTGCATGGCATGCACTCAACCCTAACCCTAACCCTAACCCTAACCCTAACCCTAACCCTAACCCTAACCCTAACCCTAATCCTGACCCTAACCCTAAGAGGCCTAACTCTAAACGCAACTCTAAACCTCAGCTGTGCATGGCATGTACGTAACCCTAACCCTAACCCTAACCCTAACCCTGACCCTAAGAGGCCTAACACAAAACGGAACTCTAAACCTCAGCTGTGCATTGCATGCACTTAACCCTAACCCTAACCCTAACCCTAGTCCTCAGCTGTGCATGGCATGCACTCAGCCCTAACCCTAACCCTAACCCTAACCCTAACTTTAACCCTAACCCTAATCCTATCCCTAACCCTAAGAGACCTAAACCTAAACGGAACTCTAAACCTCAGCTGTGCATGGCAGGTACATAACCCTAACCCTTACCCTAACCCTAACCCTAACCCTATCCCTAACCCTAACTCTTAGAGACCTAACCCAAAACGGAACTCTAAACCTCAGCTGTGCATGGCATGCACTTAACCCTAACCCTAACCCTAACCCTAACCCTAACCCTAACCCTAACCCTAAGAGGCCTAACCCAAAACGGAACTCTAAACCTCAGCTCGGCATGGCATGCACTTAACCCTAACCCTAACCCTAACCCTAACCCTAACCCTAATCCTAACCTTAACCCTAACCCTAACCCTAACACTAACCCTAAGAGGCCTAACCCTAAACGCAACTCTAAACCTCAGCTGTGCATGGCATGCACTTAACCGTAACCGTAACCGTAACCGTAACCGTAACCGTAACCGTAACCCTAACCCTAACCCTAACCCTAACCCTAAGAGGCCTAACCCTAAACGCAACTCTAAACCTCAGCTGTGCATGGCATGTACGTAACTCTAACCCTAACCCTAACCCTAACCGTAACCCTGACCCTAAGAGTCCTAACTTAAAACGGAACTCTAAACCTCAGCTGAGCATTGCATGCACTTAACCCTAACCCTAACCCTAACCCTAACCCTAACCCTCAGCTGTGCATGGCATGCACTCAACCCTAACCCTAACCCTAACCCTAACCCTAACCCTAACCCTAACCCTAATCCTATCCCTAACCCTAAGAGACCTAAAACTAAACGGAACTCTAAACCTCAGCTGTGCATGGCAGGTACACAACCCTAACCCTTACCCTAACCCTAACCCTAACCCTAACCCTAACCCTAACCCTAACTCTTAGAGACCTAACCCTAAACGGAGCTCTAAACCTCAGCTGTGCATGGCATGTACCTAACCCTAACCCTAACCCTAACCCTAACCCTAACTCTAACCCTAACCCTAACCCTAACCCTATACCTAACCCTAACCCTAACCCTAACCCTAACCCTAACGCTAACCCGAAACCTAACCCTAACCCTAATCCTGACCCTAAGAGGCCTAACCCTAAACGCAACTCTAAACCTCAGCTGTGCATGGCATGTACGTAACCCTAACCCTAACCCTAACCCTAACCCTAACCCTAACCCTAACCCTAAGAGGCCTAACCCAAAACGGAACTCTAAACCTCAGCTGTGCATGGCATGCACTTAACCCTAACCCTAACCCTAACCCTAACCCTAACCCTAACCCTAACCCTAAGTGACCTAACACAAAACGGAACTCTAAACCTCAGCTGTGCATGGCATGCACTTAACCCTAACCCTAACCCTAACCCTAACCCTAATCCTTACCTTAACCCTAACCCTAACCCTAACCCTAAACCTAACCGTAATCCTAACCCTAACCCTAACCCTAACCCTAACCATAAGAGGCCTAACCCTAAACGCAACTCTAAACCTCTAGCTGTGCATGGCATGTACATAACCCTAACCCTAACCCTAAGCCTAACCCTAACCCTAACCCTGACCCTAAGAGGCCTAACACAAAACGGAACTCTAAACCTCAGCTGTGCATAGCATGCACTTAACCTTAACCCTAACCCTAACCCTTACTTTAACCCTAACCCTAATCCTAGCCCTGACCCTAAGAGACCTAAACCTAAACGGAACTCTAAACCTCAGCTGTGCATGGCAGGTACATAACCCTAACCCTTACCCTAACCCTAACCCTAAGCCTAACCCTAACCCTAACCCTAACCCTAACCCTAACCCTAACCCTAACCCTAACCCTAACCATAACGCTAACCCGAACCCTAACCCTAACCCTAATCCTGACCCTAAGAGGCCTAACCCTAAACGCAACTCTAAACCTCAGCTGTGCATGGCATGTACCTAACCCTAACGCTAAGCCTAACCCTAACCCTAACCCTGACCCTAAGAGGCCTAACCCAAAACGGAACTCTAAACCTCAGCTGTGCATGGCATGCAGTTAACACTAACCCTAACCCTAACCCTAACCCTAACCCTAACCCTAACCTTAACCCTAACCCTAACCCTAAGTGACCTAACCCAAAACGGAACTCTAAACCTCAGTTGTACATGGCATGTACGTAACCCTAGCCCTAACCCTAACCCTAACCCTGACCCTAAGAGGCCGAACCCAAAACGGAACTCTAAACCTCAGCTGTGCATGGCATGCACTCAACCCTAACCCTAACCCTAACCCTAACCCTAACCCTAACCCTAACCCTAACCCTAACCCTAAGAGGCCTAACTCTAAACGCAACTCTAAACCCCAGCTGTGCATGGCATGTACGTAACCCTAACCCTAACCCTAACCCTAACCCTGACCCTAAGAGGCCTAACACAAAACGGAACTCTAAACCTCAGCTGTGCATTGCATGCACTTAACCCTAACCCTAACCCTAACCCTAGTCCTCAGCTGTGCATGGCATGCACTCAGCCCTAACCCTAACCCTAACCATAACCCTAACTTTAACCCTAACCCTAATCCTATCCCTAACCCTAAGAGACCTAAACCTAAACGGAACTCTAAACCTCAGCTGTGCATGGCAGGTACATAACCCTAACCCTTACCCTAACCCTAACCCTAACCCTATCCCTAACCCTAACTCTTAGAGACCTAACCCAAAACGGAACTCTAAACCTCAGCTGTGCATGGCATGCACTTAACCCTAACCCTAACCCTAACCCTAACCCTAACCCTAACCCTAACCCTAAGAGGCCTAACCCAAAACGGAACTCTAAACCTCAGCTGTGCATATCATGCACTTAACCCTAAACCTAACCCTAACCCTAACCCTAATCCTAACCTTAACCCTAACCCTAACCCTAACACTAACCCTAAGAGGCCTAACCCTAAACGCAACTCTAAACCTCAGCTGTGCATGGCATGCACTTAACCGTAACCGTAACCGTAACCGTAACCGTAACCCTAACCCTAACCCTAACCCTAACCCTAACCCTAAGAGGCCTAACCCTAAACGCAACTCTAAACCTCAGCTGTGCATGGCATGTACGTAACTCTAACCCTAACCCTAACCCTAACCCTAACCCTGACCCTAAGAGGCCTAACACAAAACGGAACTCTAAACCTCAGCTGTGCATTGCATGCACTTAACCCTAACCCTAACCCTAACCCTAACCCTAACCCTCAGCTGTGCATGGCATGCACTCAACCCTAACCCTAACCCTAACCCTAACCCTAACCCTAACCCTAACCCTAACCCTAACCCTAATCCTATCCCTAACCCTAAGAGACCTAAACCTAAACGGAACTCTAAACCTCAGCTGTGCATGGCAGGTACATAACCCTAACCCTTACCCTAACCCTAACCCTAACCCTAACCCTAACCCTAACTCTTAGAGACCTAACCCTAAACGGAGCTCTAAACCTCAGCTGTGCATGGCATGTACCTAACCCTAACCCTAACCCTAACCCTAACCCTAACCCTAACCCTAAACCTAACCCTAACCCTAACCCTAACCCTAACCCTAACGCTAACCCGAAACCTAACCCTAACCCTAATCCTGACCCTAAGAGGCCTAACCCTAAACGCAACTCTAAACCTCAGCTGTGCATGGCATGTACGTAACCCTAACCCTAACCCTAACCCTAACCCTAACCCTAACCCTAACCCTAACCCTAACCCTAAGAGGCCTAACCCAAAACGGAACTCTAAACCTCAGCTGTGCATGGCATGCACTTAACCCTAACCCTAACCCTTACCCTAACCCTAACCCTAACCCTAACCCTAACCCTAAGTGACCTAACCCAAAACGGAACTCTAAACCTCAGCTGTGCATGGCATGCACTTAACCCTAACCCTAACCCTAACCCTAACCCTAATCCTTACCTTAACCCTAACCCTAACCCTAACCCTAACCCTAAGAGGCCTAACCCTAAACGCAACTCTAAACCTCAGCTGTGCATGGCATGCACTTAACCGTAAACGGAACCGTAACCGTAACCGTAACCGTAACCGTAACCCTAACCCTAACCCTAACCCTAACCCTAACCCTAACCTTAACCCTAACCCTAAGAGGCCTAACCTTAAACGCAACTCTAAACCTCAGCTGTGCATGGCATGTAGGTAATCCTAACCCTAACCCTAACCCTAACCTTAACCCTAACGCTAACCCTAACCCTAACCCTGACCCTAAGAGGCCTAACTTAAAACGGAACTCTAAACCTCAGCTGTGCATGGCATGCACTTAACCCTAACCCTAACCCTAACCCTAACCCTAACCCTAAGCCTAACCCTAACACTAACCCTAACGCTAACCCTAACCCTAACTCTAATCCTGACCCTAAGGGGCCTAACCCTTGACGGAACTCTAAACCTCAGCTGTGCATGGCATGTACATAACCCTAACCCTAACCCTAACCCTAACCCTAACCCTAACCCTAACCCTAACCCTAACCCTAACCCTAACTTTAGCCCTAACCCTAATCCTGACCCTAAGAGGCCTAACCCTTAACGGAACTCTAAACCTCAGCTGTGCATGGCATGTACATAACCCTAACCCTAACCCTAACCCTAACCCTAACCCTAACCCTAAACCTAACCCTAACCCTGACCCTAAGAGGCCTAACCCAAAACGGAACTCTAAACCTCAGCTGTGCATGGCATGCACTTAACCCTAACCCTAAACCTAACCGTAATCCTAACCCTAACCCTAACCATAAGAGGCCTAACCCTAAACTCAACTCTAAACCTCAGCTGTGCATGGCATGTACATAACCCTAACCCTAACCCTAACCCGAACCCTAACCCTGACCCTAAGAGGCATAACACAAAACGGAACTCTAAACCTCAGCTGTGCATAGCATGCACTTAACCCTAACCCTAACCCTAACCCTTACTTTAACCCTAACCCTAATCCTAACCCTGACCCTAAGAGACCTAAACCTAAACGGAACTCTAAACCTCAGCTGTGCATGGCAGGTACATAACCCTAACCCTTACCCTAACCCTAACCCTAACCCTAACCCTAACCCTAACCCTAACCCTAACCCTAACCCTAACCCTAACGCTAACCTGAACCCTAACCCTAACCCTAATCCTGACCCTAAGAGGCCTAACCCAAAACGGAACTCTAAACCTCAGCTGTGCATGGCATGTACCTAACCCTAACCCTAACCCTAAGCCTAACCCTAACCCTAACCCTGACCCTAAGAGGCCTATCACAAAACGGAACTCTAAACCTCAGCTGTGCATGGCACGCAGTTAACACTAACCCTAACCCTAACCCTAACCCTAACCCTAACCCTAACCCTAACCTTAACCCTAACCCTAACCCTAAGTGACCTAACCCAAAACGGAACTCTAAACCTCAGTTGTACATGGCATGTACGTAACCCTAGCCCTAACCCTAACCCTAACCCTGACCCTAAGATGCCTAACTCTAAACGCAACTCTAAACCTCAGCTGTGCATGGCATGTACGTAACCCTAACCCTAACCCTAACCCTAACCCTAACCCTGACCCTAAGAGGCCTAACACAAAACGGAACTCTAAACCTCAGCTGTGCATTGCATACACTTAACCCTAACCCTAACCCTAACCCTAGTCCTCAGCTGTGCATGGCATGCACTCAGCCCTAACCCTAACCCTAACCCTAACCCTAACTTTAACCCTAACCCTAATCCTATCCCTAACCCTAAGAGACCTAAACCTAAACGGAACTCTAAACCTCAGCTGTGCATGGCATGCACTTAACCCTAACCCTAACCCTAACCCTAACCCTAACCCTAATCCTAACCTTAACCCTAACCCTAACCCTAACACTAACCCTAAGAGGCCTAACCCTAAACGCAACTCTAAACCTCAGCTGTGCATGGCATGCACTTAACCGTAACCGTAACCGTAACCGTAACCGTAACCGTAACCCTAACCCTAACCCTAACCCTAACCCTAACCCTAACCCTAACCCTAACCCTAAGAGGCCTAACCCTAAACGCAACTCTAAACCTCAGCTGTGCATGGCATGTACGTAACCCTAACCCTAACCCTAACCCTAACCGTAACCCTGACCCTAAGAGGCCTAACTTAAAACGGAACTCTAAACCTCAGCTGTGCATGGCATGTACGTAACCCTAACCCTAACCCTAACCCTAACCTTAACCCTAAGAGGCCTAACACAAAACGGAACTCTAAACCTCAGCTGTGCATTGCATGCACTTAACCCTAACCCTACCCCTAACCCTAACCTTAACCCTCAGCTGTGCATGGCATGCACTCAACCCTAACCCTAACCCTAACCCTAACCCTAACCCTAACCCTAACCCTAACCCTAACCCTAACCCTAATCCTATCCCTAACCCTAAGAGACCTAAACCTAAACGGAACTCTAAACCTCAGCTGTGCATGGCAGGTACATAACCCTAACCCTTACCCTAACTTTAACCCTAACCCTAACCCTAACCCTAACCCTAACCCTAACTCTTAGAGACCTAACCCTAAACGGAGCTCTAAACCTCAGCTGTGCATGGCATGTACCTAACCCTAACCCTAACTCTAACCCTAACACTAACCCTAACCCTAACCCTAACCCTAAACCTAACCCTAACCCTAACCCTAACCCTAACCCTAACGCTAACCCGAAACCTAACCCTAACCCTAATCCTGACCCTAAGAGGCCTAACCCTAAACGCAACTCTAAACCTCAGCTGTGCATGGCATGTACGTAACCCTAATCCTAACCCTAACCCTAACCCTAACCCTAACCCTAACCCTAACCCTAACCCTAAGAGGCCTAACCCAAAACGGAACTCTAAACCTCAGCTGTGCATGGCATGCACTTAACCCTAACCCTAACCCTAACCCTAACCCTAACCCTAACCCTAACCCTAACTGACCTAACCCAAAACGGAACTCTAAACCTCAGCTGTGCATGGCATGCACTTAACCCTAACCCTAACCCTAACCCTAATCCTAACCTTAACCCTAACCCTAACCCTAACCCTAACCCTAAGAGGCCTAACTCTAAACGCAACTCTAAACCTCAGCTGTGCATGGCATGCACTTAACCGTAACCATAACCGTAACCGTAACCCTAACCCTAACCCTAACCCTAACCCTAACCCTAACCCTAACCCTAACCCTAACCCTAACCCTAACCTTAACCCTAACCCTAAGAGGCCTAACCCTAAACGCAACTCTAAACCTCAGCTGTGCATGGCATGTAGGTAATCCTAACCCTAACCCTAACCCTAACCTTAACCCTAACGCTAACCCTAACCCTAACCCTGACCCTAAGAGGCCTAACTTAAAACGGAACTCTAAACCTCAGCTGTGCATGGCATGCACTTAACCCTAACCCTAACCCTAACCCTAACCCTAACGCTAAGCCTAAGCCTAACCCTAACACTAACCCTAACGCTAACCCTAACCCTAACTCTAATCCTGACCCTAAGGGGCCTAACCCTTGACGGAACTCTAAACCTCAGCTGTGCATGGCATGTACATAACCCTAACCCTAACCCTAACCCTAACCCTAACCCTAACCCTAACCCTAACCCTAACCCTAACCCTAACCCTAACCCTAACCCTAACCGTAATCCTAACCCTAACCCTAACCCTAACCTTAACCCTAACCCTAAGAGGCCTAACCCTAAACGCAACTCTAAACCTCAGCTGTGCATGGCATGCACTTAACCGTAACCGTAACCGTAACCCTAACCGTAACCCTAACCCTAACCCTAACCCTAACCCTAACCCTAACCCTAACCCTAACCCTAACCGTAATCCTAACCCTAACCCTAACTCTAACCTTAACCCTAACCCTAAGAGGCCTAACCCTAAACGCAACTCTAAACCTCAGCTGTGCATGGCATGTAGGTAATCCTAACCCTAACCCTAACCCTAACCTTAACCCTAACGCTAACCCTAACCCTAACCCTGACCCTAAGAGGCCTAACTTAAAACGGAACTCTAAACCTCAGCTGTGCATGGCATGCACTTAACCCTAACCCTAACCCTAACCCTAACCCTAACCCTAAGCCTAACCCTAACACTAACCCTAACGCTAACCCTAACCCTAACTCTAATCCTGACCCTAAGGGGCCTAACCCTTGACGGAACTCTAAACTTCAGCTGTGCATGGCATGTACATAACCCTAACCCTAACCCTAACCCTAACCCTAACCCTAACCCTAACCCTAACCCTAACCCTAATCCTGACCCTAAGAGGCCTAACCCTTGACGGAACTCTAAACCTCAGCTGTGCATGGCATGTACATAACCCTAACCCTAACACTAACCCTAACCCTAACCCTAACCCTAACCCTAACCCTAACCCTAAACCTAACCCTAACCCTGACCCTAAGAGGCCTAACCCAAAACGGAACTCTAAACCTCAGCTGTGCATGGCATGCACTTAACCCTAACCCTAACACTAACCCTAAACCTAACCGTAATCCTAACCCTAACCCTAACCCTAACCCTAACCATAAGAGGCCTAACCCTAAACGCAACTCTAAACCACAGCTGTGCATGGCATGTACATAACCCTAACTCTAACCCTAACCCTAACCCTAACCCTAACCCTCACCCTAAGAGGCCTAACACAAAACGGAACTCTAAACCTCAGCTGTGCATAGCATGCACTTAACCCTAACCCTAACCCTAACCCTTACTTTAACCCTAACCCTAATCCTAACCCTGACCCTAAGAGACCTAAACCTAAATGGAACTCTAAACCTCAGCTGTGCATGGCAGGTACATAACCCTAACCCTTACCCTAACCCTAACCCTAACCCTAACCCTAACCCTAACCCTAACGCTAACCCGAACCCTAACCCTAACCCTAATCCTGACCCTAAGAGGCCTAACCCTAAACGCAACTCTAAACCTCAGCTGTGCATGGCATGTACCTAACCCTAACCCTAACCCTAAGCCTAACCCTAACCCTAACCCTGACCCTAAGAGGCCTAACCCAAAACGGAACTCTAAACCTCAGCTGTGCATGGCATGCAGTTAACACTAACCCTAACCCTAACCCTAACCCTAACCCTAACCTTAACCCTAACCCTAACCCTAAGTGACCTAACCCAAAACGGAACTCTAAACCTCAGCTGTACATGGCATGTACGTAACCCTAGCCCTAACCCTAACCCTAACCCTGACCCTAAGAGGCCGAACCCAAAACGGAACTCTAAACCTCAGCTGTGCATGGCATGCACTCAACCCTAACCCTAACCCTAACCCTAACCCTAACCCTAACCCTAACCCTAACCCTAACCCTAACCCTAACCCTAAGAGGCCTAACTCTAAACGCAACTCTAAACCTCAGCTGTGCATGGCATGTACGTAACCCTAACCCTAACCCTAACTCTAACCCTGACCCTAAGAGGCCTAACCCAAAACGGAACTCTAAACCTCAGCTGTGCATTGCATGCACTTAACCCTAACCCTAACCCTAACCCTAACCCTAGTCCTCAGCTGTGCATGGCATGCACTCAACCCTAACCATAACCCTAACCCTAACCCTAACTTTAACCCTAACCCTAATCCTATCCTGAACCCTAAGAGACCTAAACCTAAACGGAACTCTAAACCTCAGCTGTGCATGGCAGGTACATAACCCTAACCCTTACCCTAACCCTAACCCTAACCCTATCCCTAACCCTAACTCTTAGAGACCTAACCCTAAACGGAGCTCTAAACCTCAGCTGTGCATGGCATGTACCTAACCCTAACCCTAACCCTAACCCTAACCCTAACCCTAACCCTAACCCTAACCCTAAGAGGCCTAACCCAAAACGGAACTCTAAACCTCAGCTGTGCATGGCATGCACTTAACCCTAACCCTAACCCTAACCCTAATCCTAACCTTAACCCTAACCCTAACCCTAACACTAACCCTAAGAGGCCTAACCCTAAACGCAACTCTAAACCTCAGCTGTGCATGGCATGCACTTAACCGTAACCGTAACCGTAACCGTAACCGTAACCGTAACCCTAACCCTAACCCTAACCCTAACCGTAATCCTAACCCTAACCCTAACCCTAACCTTAACCCTAACCCTAAGAGGCCTAACCCTAAACGCAACTCTAAACCTCAGCTGTGCATGGCATGTAGGTAATCCTAACCCTAACCGCAACCCTAACCTTAACCCTAACGCTAACCCTAACCCTAACCCTGACCCTAAGAGGCCTAACTTAAAACGGAGCTCTAAACCTCAGCTGTGCATGGCATGCACTTAACCCTAACCCTAATCCTAACCCTAAACCTAACCCTAAGCCTAACACTAACACTAACCCTAACGCTAACCCTAACCCTAACTCTAATCCTGACCCTAAGGGGCCTAACCCTTGACGGAACTCTAAACCTCAGCTGTGCATGGCATGTATATAACCCTAACCATAACCCTAACCCTAACCCTAACCCTAACCCTAACCCTAACCCTAACCCTGACCCTAAGAGGCCTAACCCAAAACGGAACTCTAAACCTCAGCTGTGCATGGCATGCACTTAACCCTAACCCTAACCCTAACCCTAAACCTAACCGTAATCCTAACCCTAACCCTAACCCTAACCCTAACCATAAGAGGCCTAACCCTAAACGCAACTCTAAACCTCAGCTGTGCATGGCATGTACATAACCCTAACCCTAACCCTAACCCTAACCCTAACCCTAACCCTAACCCTGACCCTAAGAGGCCTAACACAAAACGGAACTCTAAACCTCAGCTGTGCATAGCATGCACTTAACCCTAACCCTAACCCTAACCCTTACTTTAACCCTAACCCTAATCCTAACCCTAACCCTAAGAGACCTAAACCTAAACGGAACTCTAAACCTCAGCTGTGCATGGCAGGTACATAACCCTAACCCTTACCTTAACCCTAACCCTAACCCTAACCCTAACCCTAACGCTAACCCGAACCCTAACCCTAACCCTAACCTTAACCCTAACCCTAAGAGGCCTAACCCTAAACGCAACTCTAAACCTCAGCTGTGCATGGCATGCACTTAACCCTAACCCTAACCCTAACCCTAACCCTAATCCTAACCTTAACCCTGACTCTAAGAGGCCTAACCCAAAACGGAACTCTAAACGTCAGCTGTGCATGGCATGTAGTTAACACTAACCCTAACCCTAACCCTAACCCTAACCCTAACCCTAACCCTAACCTTAACCCTAACCCTAACCCTAAGTGACCTAACCCAAAACGGAACTCTAAACCTCAGCTGTACATGGCATGTACATAACCCTAGCCCTAACCCTAACCCTAACCCTGACCCTAAGAGGCCGAATCCAAAACGGAACCCTAAACCTCAGCTGTGCACGGCATGTACCTAACCCTAACCCTAACCCTAACCCTAACCCTAACCCTAACCCTAATCCTGACCCTAACCCTAACCCTAACCCTAACCCTAACCCTAACCCTAACCCTAACGCTAACCCGAAACCTAACCCTAAACCTAATCCTGACCCTAAGAGGCCTAACCCTAAACGCAACTCTAAACCTCAGCTGTGCATGGCATGTACGTAACCCTAACCCTAACCCTAACCCTAACCCTAACCCTAACCCTAACCCTGACCCTAAGAGGCCTAACCCAAAACGGAACTCTAAACCTCAGCTGTGCATGGCATGCACTTAACCCTAACCCTAACCCTAACCCTAACCCTAACCCTAATCCTAACCTTAACCCTAACCCTAACTCTAACCCTAACCCTAAGAGGCCTAACCCTAAACGCAACTCTAAACCTCAGCTGTGCATGGCATGCACTTAACCGTAACAGTAACCGTAATCGTAACCGTAACCGTAACCGTAACTGTAACCGTAACCGTAACCCTAACCCTAACCCTAACCCTAACCCTAACCCTAACCCTAACCGTAATCCTAACCCTAACCCTAACCCTAACCCTAACCCTAACCCTAAGAGGCCTAACCCTAAACGCAACTCTAAACCTCAGCTGTGCATGGCATGTAGGTAATCCTAACCCTAACCCTAACCCTAACCTTAACCGTAACCCTAACCCTAACCCTAATCCTGACCCTAAGAGGCCTAACTTAAAACGGAACTCTAAACCTCAGCTGTGCATGGCATGTACATAACCC
>NW_026599600.1:725000-732500 GCF_023634155.1 Falco peregrinus | reverse complement strand
CCCTAAGAGGCCTAACTTAAAACGGAACTCTAAACCTCAGCTGTGCATGGCATGCACTTAACCCTAACCCTAACCCTAACCCTAACCCTAACCCTAAGCCTAACCCTAACACTAACCCTAACGCTAACCCTAACCCTAACTCTAATCCTGACCCTAAGAGGCCTAACCCTTGACGGAACTCTAAACCTCAGCTGTGCATGGCATGTACATAACCCTAACCCTAACCCTAACCCTAACCCTAACCCTAACCCTAACCCTAACCCTAACCCTAATCCTGACCCTAAGAGGCCTAACCCTTGACGGAACTCTAAACCTCAGCTGTGCATGGCATGTACATAACCCTAACCCTAACCCTAACCCTAACCCTAACCCTAACCCTAACCCTAACCCTAACCCTAACCCTGACCCTAAGAGGCCTAACCCAAAACGGAACTCTAAACCTCAGCTGTGCATGGCATGCACTTAACCCTAACCCTAACACTAACCCTAAACCTAACCGTAATCCTAACCCTAACCCTAACCCTAACCCTAACCATAAGAGGCCTAACCCTAAACGCAACTCTAAACCTCAGCTGTGCATGGCATGTACATAACCCTAACTCTAACCCTAACACTAACCCTAACCCTAACCCTGACCCTAAGAGGCCTAACACAAAACGGAACTCTAAACCTCAGCTGTGCATAGCATGCACTTAACCCTAACCCTAACCCTAACCCTTACTTTAACCCTAACCCTAATCCTAACCCTGACCCTAAGAGACCTAAACCTAAATGGAACTCTAAACCTCAGCTGTGCATGGCAGGTACATAACCCTAACCCTTACCCTAACCCTAACCCTAACCCTAACCCTAACCCTAACCCTAACCCTAACCCTAACGCTAACCCGAACCCTAACCCTAACCCTAATCCTGACCCTAAGAGGCCTAACCCTAAACGCAACTCTAAACCTCAGCTGTGCATGGCATGTACCTAACCCTAACCCTAACCCTAAGCCTAACCCTAACCCTAACCCTGACCCTAAGAGGCCTAACCCAAAACGGAACTCTAAACCTCAGCTGTGCATGGCATGCAGTTAACACTAACCCTAACCCTAACCCTAACCCTAACCCTAACCCTAACCTTAACCCTAACCCTAACCCTAAGTGACCTAACCCAAAACGGAACTCTAAACCTCAGCTGTACATGGCATGTACGTAACCCTAGCCCTAACCCTAACCCTAACCCTGACCCTAAGAGGCCTAACACAAAACGGAACTCTAAACCTCAGCTGTGCATTGCATGCACTTAACCCTAACCCTAACCCTAACCCTAACCCTAGTCCTCAGCTGTGCATGGCATGCACTCAACCCTAACCCTAACCCTAACCCTAACCCTAACTTTAACCCTAACCCTAATCCTATCCCGAACCCTAAGAGACCTAAACCTAAACGGAACTCTAAACCTCAGCTGTGCATGGCATGCACTTAACCCTAACCCTAAACCTAACCCTAACCCTAACCCTAACCCTAACCCTAACCCTAACCCTAACGCTAACCCGAAACCTAACCCTAACCCTAATCCTGACCCTAAGAGGCCTAACCCAAAACGGAACTCTAAACCTCAGCTGTGCATGGCATGCACTTAACCCTAACCCTAACCCTAACCCTAACCCTAACCCTAACCCTAACCCTAACCCTAACCCTAAGAGGCCTAACCCAAAACGGAACTCTAAACCTCAGCTGTGCATGGCATGCACTTAACCCTAACCCTAACCCTAACCCTAACCCTAACCCTAACCCTACCCCTAACACTAACCCTAAGAGGCCTAACCCTAAACGCAACTCTAAACCTCAGCTGTGCATGGCATGCACTTAACCGTAACCGTAACCGTAACCGTAACCGTAACCCTAACCCTAACCCTAACCCTAACCCTAACCGTAATCCTAACCCTAACCCTAACCCTAACCTTAACCCTAACCCTAAGAGGCCTAACCCTAAACGCAACTCTAAACCTCAGCTGTGCATGGCATGTAGGTAATCCTAACCCTAACCCTAACCCTAACCTTAACCCTAACGCTAACCCTAAGCCTAACCCTGACCCTAAGAGGCCTAACCCAAAACGGAACTCTAAACCTCAGCTGTGCATGGCATGCACTTAACCCTAACCCTAATCCTAACCCTAACCCTAACCCTAAGCCTAACACTAACACTAACCCTAACGCTAACCCTAACCCTAACTCTAATCCTGACCCTAAGGGGCCTAACCCTTGACGGAACTCTAAACCTCAGCTGTGCATGGCATGTACATAACCCTAACCCTAACCCTAACCCTAACCCTAACCCTAACCCTAACCCTAACCCTAACCCTAATCCTGACCCTAAGAGGCCTAACCCTTGACGGAACTCTAAACCTCAGCTGTGCATGGCATGTACATAACCCTAACCCTAACCCTAACCCTAACCCTAACACTAACCCTAAACCTAACCTTAACCCTGACCCTAAGAGGCCTAACCCAAAACGGAACTCTAAACCTCAGCTGTGCATGGCATGCACTTAACCCTAACCCTAACCCTAACCCTAAACCTAACCGTAATCCTAACCCTAACCCTAACCCTAACCCTAACCATAAGAGGCCTAACCCTAAACGCAACCCTAAACCTCAGCTGTGCATGGCATGTACATAACCCTAACCCTAACCCTAACCCTAACCCTAACCCTAACCCTAACCCTGACCCTAAGAGGCCTAACACAAAACGGAACTCTAAACCTCAGCTGTGTATAGCATGCACTTAACCCTAACCCTAACCCTAACCCTTACTTTAACCCTAACCCTAATCCTAACCCTAACCCTAAGAGACCTAAACCTAAACGGAACTCTAAACCTCAGCTGTGCATGGCAGGTACATAACCCTAACCCTTACCTTAACCCTAACCCTAACCCTAACCCTAACCCTAACGCTAACCCGAACCCTAACCCTAACCCTAACCTTAACCCTAACCCTAAGAGGCCTAATCCTAAACGCAACTCTAAACCTCAGCTGTGCATGGCATGTACCTAACCCTAACCCTAACCCTAAGCCTAACCCTAACCCTAACCCTAACCCTAACCCTGACTCTAAGAGGCCTAACCCAAAACGGAACTCTAAACGTCAGCTGTGCATGGCATGTAGTTAACACTAACCCTAACCCTAACCCTAACCCTAACCCTAACCCTAACCCTAACCCTAACCCTAACCCTAACCCTAAGTGACCTAACCCAAAACGGAACTCTAAACCTCAGCTGTACATGGCATGTACATAACCCTAGCCCTAACCCTAACCCTAACCCTGACCCTAAGAGGCCGAACCCAAAACGGAAGTCTAAACCTCAGCTGTGCACGGCATGTACCTAACCCTAACCCTAACCCTAACCCTAACCCTAACCCTAACCCTAACCCTAACCCTAATCCTGACCCTAAGAGGCCTAACCCTTGATGGAACTCTAAACTTCAGCTGTGCATGGCATGTACATAACCCTAACCCTAACCCTAACCCTAACCCTAACCCTAACCCTAATCCTAACCCTAACCCTAACCCTAACCCTAACCCTAACCCTAACCCTAACGCTAACCCGAAACCTAACCCTAACCCTAATCCTGACCCTAAGAGGCCTAACCCGAAACGCAACTCTAAACCTCAGCTGTGCATGGCATGTACGTAACCCTAACCCTAACCCTAACCCTAACCCTAACCCTAACCCTAACCCTAACCCTAAGAGGCCTAACCCAAAACGGAACTCTAAACCTCAGCTGTGCATGGCATGTAGGTAATCCTAACCCTAACCCTAACCCTAACCTTAACCGTAACCCTAACCCTAACCCTAATCCTGACCCTAAGAGGCCTAACTTAAAACGGAACTCTAAACCTCAGCTGTGCATGGCATGCACTTAACCCTAACCCTAACCCTAACCCTAACCCTAACCCTAAGCCTAACCCTAACACTAACCCTAACGCTAACCCTAACCCTAACTCTAATCCTGACCCTAAGGGGCCTAACCCTTGACGGAACTCTAAACCTCAGCTGTGCATGGCATGTACATAACCCTAACCCTAACCCTAACCCTAACCCTAACGCTAACCCTAACCCTAACCCTACCCCTAACCCTAATCCTGACCCTAAGAGTCCTAACCCTTGACGGAACTCTAAACCTCAGCTGTGCATGGCATGTACATAACCCTAACCCTAACCCTTAACCTAAATCTAACCGTAATCCTAACCCTAACCCTAACCCTAACCCTAACCATAAGAGGCCTAACCCTAAACGCAACTCTAAACCTCAGCTGTGCATGGCATGTACATAACCCTAACCCTAACCCTAACCCTAACCCTAACCCTAACCCTGACCCTAAGAGGCCTAACACAAAACGGAACTCTAAACCTCAGCTGTTCATAGCATGCACTTAACCCTAACCCTAACCCTAACCCTTACTTTAACCCTAACCCTAATCCTAACCCTGACCCTAAGAGACCTAACACAAAACGGAACTCTAAACCTCAGCTGTGCATGGCATGCACTTAACCCTAACCCTAACCCTAACACTAACCCTAACCCTAAGCCTAACCCTAACACTAACCCTAACGCTAACCCTAACCCTAACTCTAATCCTGACCCTAAGGGGCCTAACCCTTGACGGAACTCTAAACCTCAGCTGTGCATGGCATGTACATAACCCTAACCCTAACCCTAACCCTAACCCTAACCCTAACCCTAACCCTAACCCTAACCCTAACCCTAACCCTAACCCTAACTGTAATCCTAACCCTAACCCTAACCCTAACCTTAACCCTAACCCTAAGAGGCCTAACCCTAAACGCAACTCTAAACCTCAGCTGTGCATGGCATGCACTTAACCGTAACCGTAACCGTAACCGTAACCGTAACCGTAACCCTACCCCTAACCCTAACCCTAACCCTAACCCTAACCCTAACCCTTACCCTAACCCTAACCGTAATCCTAACCCTAACCCTAACCCTAACCTGAACCCTAACCCTAAGAGGCCTAACCCTAAACGCAACTCTAAACCTCAGCTGTGCATGGCATGTAGGTAATCCTAACCCTAACCCTAACCCTAACCTTAACCCTAACGCTAACCCTAACCCTAACCCTGACCCTAAGAGGCCTAACTTAAAACGGAACTCTAAACCTCAGCTGTGCATGGCATGCACTTAACCCTAACCCTAACCCTAACCCTAACCCTAACCCTAAGCCTAACCCTAACACTAACCCTAACGCTAACCCTAACCCTAACTCTAATCCTGACCCTAAGGGGCCTAACCCTTGACGGAACTCTAAACCTCAGCTGTGCATGGCATGTACATAACCCTAACCCTAACCCTAACCCTAACCCTAACCCTAACCCTAACCCTAACCCTAACCCTAACCCTAACCCTAATCCTGACCCTAAGAGGCCTAACCCTTGACGGAACTCTAAACCTCAGCTGTGCATGGCATGTACATAACCCTAACCCTAACCCTAACCCTAACCCTAACCCTAACCCTAACCCTAAACCTAACCCTAACCCTGACCCTTAGAGGCCTAACCCAAAACGGAACTCTAAACCTCAGCTGTGCATGGCATGCACTTAACCCTAACCCTAACACTACCCCTAAACCTAACCGTAATCCTAACCCTAACCCTAACCCTAACCCTAACAATAAGAGGCCTAACCCTAAACGCAACTCTAAACCTCAGCTGTGCATGGCATGTACATAACCCTAACTCTAACCCTAACCCTAACCCTAACCCTAACCCTGACCCTAAGAGGCCTAACACAAAACGGAACTCTAAACCTCAGCTGTGCATAGCATGCACTTAACCCTAACCCTAACCCTAACCCTTACTTTAACCCTAACCCTAATCCTAACCCTGACCCTAAGAGACCTAAACCTAAATGGAACTCTAAACCTCAGCTGTGCATGGCAGGTACATAACCCTAACCCTTACCCTAACCCTATCCCTAACCCTAACCCTAACCCTAACCCTAAGCCTAACCCTAACCCTAACCCTAACCCTAACGCTAACCCGAACCCTAACCCTAACCCTAACCTTAACCCTAACCCTAAGAGGCCTAATCCTAAACGCAACTCTAAACCTCAGCTGTGCATGGCATGTACCTAACCCTAACCCTAACCCTAAGCCTAACCCTAACCCTAACCCTAACCCTAACCCTGACTCTAAGAGGCCTAACCCAAAACGGAACTCTAAACGTCAGCTGTGCATGGCATGTAGTTAACACTAACCCTAACCCTAACCCTAACCCTAACCCTAACCCTAACCCTAACCCTAACCCTAACCCTAACCCTAAGTGACCTAACCCAAAACGGAACTCTAAACCTCAGCTGTACATGGCATGTACATAACCCTAGCCCTAACCCTAACCCTAACCCTGACCCTAAGAGGCCGAACCCAAAACGGAAGTCTAAACCTCAGCTGTGCACGGCATGTACCTAACCCTAACCCTAACCCTAACCCTAACCCTAACCCTAACCCTAACCCTAACCCTAATCCTGACCCTAAGAGGCCTAACCCTTGACGGAACTCTAAACTTCAGCTGTGCATGGCATGTACATAACCCTAACCCTAACCCTAACCCTAACCCTAACCCTAACCCTAATCCTAACCCTAACCCTAACCCTAACCCTAACCCTAACCCTAACCCTAACGCTAACCCGAAACCTAACCCTAACCCTAATCCTGACCCTAAGAGGCCTAACCCGAAACGCAACTCTAAACCTCAGCTGTGCATGGCATGTACGTAACCCTAACCCTAACCCTAACCCTAACCCTAACCCTAACCCTAACCCTAACCCTAAGAGGCCTAACCCAAAACGGAACTCTAAACCTCAGCTGTGCATGGCATGTAGGTAATCCTAACCCTAACCCTAACCCTAACCTTAACCGTAACCCTAACCCTAACCCTAATCCTGACCCTAAGAGGCCTAACTTAAAACGGAACTCTAAACCTCAGCTGTGCATGGCATGCACTTAACCCTAACCCTAACCCTAACCCTAACCCTAACCCTAAGCCTAACCCTAACACTAACCCTAACGCTAACCCTAACCCTAACTCTAATCCTGACCCTAAGGGGCCTAACCCTTGACGGAACTCTAAACCTCAGCTGTGCATGGCATGTACATAACCCTAACCCTAACCCTAACCCTAACCCTAACGCTAACCCTAACCCTAACCCTACCCCTAACCCTAATCCTGACCCTAAGAGTGCTAACCCTTGACGGAACTCTAAACCTCAGCTGTGCATGGCATGTACATAACCCTAACCCTAACCCTTAACCTAAATCTAACCGTAATCCTAACCCTAACCCTAACCCTAACCCTAACCATAAGAGGCCTAACCCTAAACGCAACTCTAAACCTCAGCTGTGCATGGCATGTACATAACCCTAACCCTAACCCTAACCCTAACCCTAACCCTAACCCTGACCCTAAGAGGCCTAACACAAAACGGAACTCTAAAC
>NW_026599600.1:705000-712500 GCF_023634155.1 Falco peregrinus | reverse complement strand
CCTAACCCTAAGCCTAACCCTAACACTAACCCTAACGCTAACCCTAACCCTAACTCTAATCCTGACCCTAAGGGGCCTAACCCTTGACGGAACTCTAAACCTCAGCTGTGCATGGCATGTACATAACCCTAACCCTAACCCTAACCCTAACCCTAACGCTAACCCTAACCCTAACCCTAACCCTAACCCTAATCCTGACCCTAAGAGTCCTAACCCTTGACGGAACTCTAAACCTCAGCTGTGCATGGCATGTACATAACCCTAACCCTAACCCTAACCCTAACACTAACCCTAACCCTAACCCTAACCCTAACCCTAACCCTAACCCTAACCCTAAACCTAACCCTAACGCTAACCCTAAACCTAACCCTAACCCTAACCCTAACCGTAACCCGAACCCTAACCCGAACCCTAATCCTGACCCTAAGAGGCCTAACCCAAAACGGAACTCTAAACCTCAGCTGTGCATGGCATGCACATAACCCTAACCCTAACCCTAACCCTAACCCTAACCCTAACCCTAACCCTAACCCTAACCCTAACTTTAACCCTAACCCTAATCGTAACCCTAACCCTAAGAGGCCTAACCCTAAACGCAACTCTAAATCTCAGCTGTGCATGGCATGTACCTAACCCTAACCCTAACCCTAAGCCTAACCCTAACCCTAACCCTAACCCTGACTCTAAGAGGCCTAACCCAAAACAGAACTCTAAACGTCAGCTGTGCATGGCATGTAGTTAACACTAACCCTAACCCTAACCCTAACCCTAACCCTAACCCTAACCCTAACCTTAACCCTAACCCTAACCCTAAGTGACCTAACCCAAAACGGAACTCTAAACCTCAGCTGTACATGGCATGTACATAACCCTAGCCCTAATCCTAACCCTAACTTTAACCCTAAGAGGCCGAACCCAAAACGGAACTCTAAACCTCAGCTGTGCACGGCATGTACCTAACCCTAACCCTAACCCTAACCCTAACCGTAACCCTAACCCTAATCCTGACCCTAAGAGGCCTAACCCTTGACGGAACTCTAAACTTCAGCTGTGCATGGCATGTACATAACCCTAACCCTAACCCTAACCCTAACCCTAACCCTAACCCTAACCCTAACCCTAACCCTAACGCTAACCCGAAACCTAACCCTAAACCTAATCCTGACCCTAAGAGGCCTAACCCTAAACGCAACTCTAAACCTCAGCTGTGCATGGCATGTACGTAACCCTAACCCTAACCCTAACCCTAACCCTAACCCTAACCCTAACCCTAACCCTAACCCTAAGAGGCCTAACCCAAAACGGAACTCTAAACCTCAGCTGTGCATGGCATGCACTTAACCCTAACCCTAACGCTAACCCTAACCCTAACCCTAAGCCTAACCCTAACACTAACCCTAACCCTAACCCTAACCCTAACCCTAACCCTAACCCTAACCCTAAGAGACCTAACCCTAAACGGAACTCTAAAACTCAGCTGTGCATGGCATGTACATAACCCTAACCCTAACCCTAACCCTAACCCTAACGCTAACCCTAACCCTAACCCTAACCCTAACCCTAATCCTGACCCTAAGAGTCCTAACCCTTGAAGGAACTCTAAACCTCAGCTGTGCATGGCATGTACATAACCCTAACCCTAACCCTAACCCTAAACCTAACCGTAATCCTAACCCTAACCCTAACCCTAACCCTAACCATAAGAGGCCTAACCCTAAACGCAACTCTAAACCTCAGCTGTGCATGGCATGTACATAACCCTAACCCTAACCCCAACCCTAACCCTAACCCTAACCCTGACCCTAAGAGGCCTAACACAAAACGGAACTCTAAACCTCAGCTGTGCATGGCATGCACTTAACCCTAACCCTAACCCTAACCCTTACTTTAACCCTAACCCTAATCCTAACCCTGACCCTAAGAGACCTAACACAAAACGGAACTCTAAACCTCAGCTGTGCATTGCATGCACTTAACCCTAACCCTAACCCTAACCCTAACCCTAGTCCTCAGCTGTGCATGGCATGCACTCAACCCTAACCCTAACCCTAACCCTAACCCTAACTTTAACCCTAACCCTAATCCTATCCCTAACCCTAAGAGGCCTAAACCTAAACGGAACTCTAAACCTCAGCTGTGCATGGCATGTACCTAACCCTAACCCTTACCCTAACCCTAACCCTAACCCTATCCCTAACCCTAACTTTTAGAGACCTAACCCAAAACGGAACTCTAAACCTCAGCTGTGCACGGCATGTACCTAACCCTAACCCTAACCCTAACCCTAACCGTAACCCTAACCCTAATCCTGACCCTAAGAGGCCTAACCCTTGACGGAACTCTAAACTTCAGCTGTGCATGGCATGTACATAACCCTAACCCTAACCCTAACCCTAACCCTAACCCTAACCCTAACCCTAACCCTAACCCTAACGCTAACCCGAAACCTAACCCTAAACCTAATCCTGACCCTAAGAGGCCTAACCCTAAACGCAACTCTAAACCTCAGCTGTGCATGGCATGTACGTAACCCTAACCCTAACCCTAACCCTAACCCTAACCCTAACCCTAACCCTAACCCTAACCCTAAGAGGCCTAACCCAAAACGGAACTCTAAACCTCAGCTGTGCATGGCATGCACTTAACCCTAACCCTAACCCTAACCCTAACCCTAACCCTAACCCTAAGCCTAACCCTAACACTAACCCTAACCCTAACCCTAACCCTAACCCTAACCCTAACCCTAACCCTAAGAGACCTAACCCTAAACGGAACTCTAAAACTCAGCTGTGCATGGCATGTACATAACCCTAACCCTAACCCTAACCCTAACCCTAACGCTAACCCTAACCCTAACCCTAACCCTAACCCTAATCCTGACCCTAAGAGTCCTAACCCTTGAAGGAACTCTAAACCTCAGCTGTGCATGGCATGTACATAACCCTAACCCTAACCCTAACCCTAAACCTAACCGTAATCCTAACCCTAACCCTAACCCTAACCCTAACCATAAGAGGCCTAACCCTAAACGCAACTCTAAACCTCAGCTGTGCATGGCATGTACATAACCCTAACCCTAACCCCAACCCTAACCCTAACCCTAACCCTGACCCTAAGAGGCCTAACACAAAACGGAACTCTAAACCTCAGCTGTGCATGGCATGCACTTAACCCTAACCCTAACCCTAACCCTTACTTTAACCCTAACCCTAATCCTAACCCTGACCCTAAGAGACCTAACACAAAACGGAACTCTAAACCTCAGCTGTGCATTGCATGCACTTAACCCTAACCCTAACCCTAACCCTAACCCTAGTCCTCAGCTGTGCATGGCATGCACTCAACCCTAACCCTAACCCTAACCCTAACCCTAACTTTAACCCTAACCCTAATCCTATCCCTAACCCTAAGAGGCCTAAACCTAAACGGAACTCTAAACCTCAGCTGTGCATGGCATGTACCTAACCCTAACCCTTACCCTAACCCTAACCCTAACCCTATCCCTAACCCTAACTTTTAGAGACCTAACCCTAAACGGAGCTCTAAACCTCAGCTGTGCATGGCATGTACCTAACCCTAACCCTAACCCTAACCCTAACCCTAACCCTAACCCTAACCCTAAGCCTAACCCTAACCCTAACCCTAACCCTAACCCTAATCCTAACCTTAACCCTAACCCTAACCCTAACCCTAACGCTAACCCGAAACCTAACCCTAACCCTAATCCTGACCCTAAGAGGCCTAGCCCTAAACGCAACTCTAAACCTCAGCTGTGCATGGCATGTACGTAACCCTAACCCTAACCCTAACCCTAACCCTAACCCTAACCCTAACCCTAACCCTAAGAGGCCTAACCCAAAACGGAACTCTAAACCTCAGCTGTGCATGGCATGCACTTAACCCTAACCCTAACCCTAACCCTAACCCTAATCCTAACCTTAACCCTAACCCTAACCCTAAGACTAACCCTAAGAGGCCTAACCCTAAACGCAACTCTAAACTTCATCTGTGCATGGCATGCACTTAACCGTAACCGTAACCGTAACCGTAACCGTAACCGTAACCGTAACCCTAACCCTAACCCTAACCCTAACCCTAACCGTAATCCTAACCCTAACCCTAACCCTAACCTTAACCCTAACCCTAAGAGGCTAACCCTAAACGCAACTCTAAACCTCAGCTGTGCATGGCATGTAGGTAATCCTAACCCTAACCCTAACCCTAACCTTAACCCTAACGCTAACCCTAACCCTAACCCTGACCCTAAGAGGCCTAACCCAAAACGGAACTCTAAACCTCAGCTGTGCATGGCATGCACTTAACCCTAACCCTAATCCTAACCCTAACCCTAACCCTAAGCCTAACCCTAACACTAACCCTAACGCTAACCCTAACCCTAACTCTAATCCTGACCCTAAGGGGCCTAACCCTTGACGGAACTCTAAACCTCAGCTGTGCATGGCATGTACATAACCCTAACCCTAACCCTAACCCTAACCCTAACCCTAACCCTAACCCTAACCCTAAACCTAACCCTAACCCTGACCCTAAGAGGCCTAACCCAAAACGGAACTCTAAACCTCAGCTGTGCATGGCATGTACATAACCCTAACCCTAACCCTAACCCTAACCCTAACCCTAAGCCTAACCCTAACCCTAACCCTAACCCTAACCATAAGAGGCCTAACCCTAAACGCAACTCTAAACCTCAGCTGTGCATGGCATGTACATAACCCTAACCCTAACCCTAACCCTAACCCTAACCCTAACCCTGACCCTAAGAGGCCTAACACAAAACGGAACTCTAAACCGCAGCTGTGCATAGCATGCACTTAACCCTAACCCTAACCCTAACCCTTACTTTAACCCTAACCCTAATCCTAACCCTAACCCTAAGAGACCTAAACCTAAACGGAACTCTAAACCTCAGCTGTGCATGGCAGGTACATAACCCTAACCCTTACCTTAACCCTAACCCTAACCCTAACCCTAACCCTAACCCTAACCCTAACCCTAACGCTAACCCGAACCCTAACCCTAACCCTAACCTTAACCCTAACCCTAAGAGGCCTAACCCTAAACGCAACTCTAAACCTCAGCTTTGCATGGCATGTACCTAACCCTAACCCTAACCCTAAGCCTAACCCTAATCCTAACCCTAACCCTGACTCTAAGAGGCCTAACCCAAAACGGAACTCTAAACGTCAGCTGTGCATGGCATGTAGTTAACACTAACCCTAACCCTAACCCTAACCCTAACCCTAACCCTAACCCTAACCCTAACCTTAACCCTAACCCTAACCCTAAGTGACCTAACCCAAAACGGAACTCTAAACCTCAGCTGTACGTGGCATGTACATAACCCTAGCCCTAACCCTAACCCTAACCGTGACCCTAAGAGGCCGAACCCAAAACGGAACTCTAAACCTCAGCTGTGCACGGCATGTACCTAACCCTAACCCTAACCCTAACCCTAACCCTAACCCTAATCCTGACCCTAAGAGGCCTAACCCTTGACGGAACTCTAAACTTCAGCTGTGCATGGCATGTACATAACCCTAACCCTAACCCTAACCCTAACCCTAACCCTAACCCTAATCCTAACCCTAAACCTAACCCTAACCCTAACCCTAACCCTAACCCTAACCCTAACGCTAACCCGAAACCTAACCCTAAACCTAATCCTGACCCTAAGAGGCCTAACCCTAAACGGAACTCTAAACCTCAGCTGTGCATGGCATGTACGTAACCCTAACCCTAACCCTAACCCTAACCCTAACCCTAACCCTAACCCTAACCCTAACCCTAAGAGGCCTAACCCAAAACGGAACTCTAAACCTCAGCTGTGCATGGCATGCACTTAACCCTAACCCTAACCCTAACCCTAACCCTAACCCTAATCCTAACCTTAACCCTAACCCTAACCCTAACCCTAACCCTAAGAGGCCTAACCCTAAACGCAACTCTAAACCTCAGCTGTGCATGGCATGCACTTAACCGTAACAGTAACCGTAACCGTAACCGTAAGCGTAACCGTAACCGTAACCGTAACCGTAACCCTAACCCTAACTCTAACCCTAACCCTAACCCTAAGCCTAACCGTAATCCTAACCCTAACCCTAACCCTAACCCTAACCCTAACCCTAAGAGGCCTAACCCTAAACGCAACTCTAAACCTCAGCTGTGCATGGCATGTAGGTAATCCTAACCCTAACCCTAACCCTAACCTTAACCCTAACGCTAACCCTAACCCTAATCCTGACCCTAACCCTAAGCCTAACCCTAACGCTAACCCTAACCCTAACTCTAATCCTGACCTTAAGGGGCCTAACCCTTGACGGAACTCTAAACCTCAGCTGTGCATGGCATGTACATAACCCTAACCCTAACCCTAACCCTAACCCTAACGCTAACCCTAACCCTAACCCTAACCCTAACCCTAATCCTGACCCTAAGAGTCCTAACCCTTGACGGAACTCTAAACCTCAGCTGTGCATGGCATGTACATAACCCTAACCCTAACCCTAACCCTAACACTAACCCTAACCCTAACCCTAACCCTAAACCTAACCGTAATCCTAACCCTAACCCTAACCCTAACCCTAACCATAAGAGGCCTAACCCTAAACGCAACTCTAAACCTCAGCTGTGCATGGCATGCACTTAAACGTAACCCTAACCCTAACCCTAACCCTAACCCTTAACCTAACCCTAACCCTAAACCTAACCCTAACGCTAACCCTAAACCTAACCCTAACCCTAACCCTAACCGTAACCCGAACCCTAACCCGAACCCTAATCCTGACCCTAAGAGGCCTAACCCAAAACGGAACTCTAAACCTCAGCTGTGCATGGCATGCACATAACCCTAACCCTAACCCTAACCCTAACCCTAACCCTAACCCTAACCCTAACCCTAACCCTAACTTTAACCCTAACCCTAATCGTAACCCTAACCCTAAGAGACCTAAACCCAAACGGAACTCTAAACCTCAGCTGTGCATGGCAGTTACATAACCCTAACTCTTACCCTAACCCTAACCCTAAACCTAACCCTAACCCGAACCCTAACCCTAACCCTAATCCTGACCCTAAGAGGCCTAATCCTAAACGCAACTCTAAACCTCAGCTGTGCATGGCATGTACCTAACCCTAACCTTAACCCTAACCCTAAGCCTAACCCTAACCCTAACCCTGACCCTAAGAGGCCTAACCCAAAACGGAACTCTAAACCTCAGCTGTGCATGGCATGCAGTTAACACTAACCCTAACCCTAACCCTAACCCTAACCCTAACCCTAACCCTAACCTTAACCCTAACCCTAACCCTAACCCTAACCCTAACCCTAACCCTAACCCTAACCCTGACCCTAAGAGGCCTTACCCTAAACGGAACTCTAATCCTCTGCTGTGCATGGCATGCACTTAACCCTAACCCTAACCCTAAACCTAACCCTAACCCTAACCCTAACCCTAACCCTAACCCTAACCTTAACCCTAA
>NW_026599600.1:682500-690000 GCF_023634155.1 Falco peregrinus | reverse complement strand
CCTCAGCTGTGCATGGCATGTAGGAAACCCTAACCCTAACCCTAACCCTAACCCTAACCTTAACCCTAACGCTAACCCTAACCCTAACCCTGACCCTAAGAGGCCTAACCCAAAACGCAACTCTAAACCTCAGCTGTGTATGGCATGTACCTAACCCTAACCCTAACCCTAACCCTAACCCTAACCCTAACCCTAACCCTAACCCTGACCCTAAGAGGCCTAACCCAAAACGGAACTCTAAACCTCAGCTGTGCATGGCATGTACCTAACCCTAACCCTAACCCTAAACCTAACCCTAACCCTAACCCTAACCCTAACCCTAACCCTAACCCTAACCCTAACCTTAACCCTAACCCTAAGAGGCCTAACCCTAAACGGAACTCTAAACCTCAGCTGTGCATGGCATGTAGGTAACCCTAACACTAACCCTAACCCTAACCCTAAACCTAACCCTAACCCTAACCCTGACCCTAAGAGGCCTAACCCAAAACGGAACTCTAAACCTCAGCTGTGCTTGGCATGCACTTAACCCTAACCCTAACCCTAACCCTAACCCTAACCCTAACCCTAACCCTAACCCTAACCCTAACCCTAACCCTAACCCTAACCCTAACCCTAACCCTAACCCTAACCCTAACCCTAACCTCAGCTGTGCATGGCATGTACGTAACCCTAACCCTAACCCTTACCCTAACCCTAACCCTAACCCTAACCCTAAGCATAACCCTAACCATAACCCTAACCCTAAGAGGCCTAACCCTAAACGCAACTCTAAACCTCAGCTGTGCATGGCATGTAGGAAACCCTAACCCTAACCCTAACCCTAAACTTAACCCTAACGCTAACCCTAACCCTAACCCTGACCCTAAGAGGCCTAACCCAAAACGGAGCTCTAAACCTCAGCTGTGCATGGCATGTACCTAACCCTAACCCTAACCCTAACCCTAACCCTAACCCTAACCCTAACCCTAACCCTAACCCTAACCCTAAACCTAACCTTAATCCTGACCCTAAGAGGCCTAACCCTTGACGGAACTCTATAACCTCAGCTGTGCATGGCATGTACCTAACCCTAACCCTTACCCTAACCCTAATCCTAACGCTAACCCTAACCCTAACGCTAACCCGAACCCTAACCCTAACCCTTATCCTGACCCTAAGAGGCCTAACCCTAAACGCAACTCTAAACCTCAGCTGTGCATGGCATGTACCTAACCCTATACCCTAAACCTAAGCCTAACTCTAACACTAACCCTAACCCTGACCCTAAGAGGCCTAACCCAAAACGGAACTCTAAACCTCAGCTGTGCATGGCATGCAGTTAACACTAACCCTAACCCTAACCCTAACCCTAACCCTAACCCTAACCTTAACCCTAACCCTAACCCTAAGAGACCTAACCCAAAACGGAACTCTAAACCTCAGCTGTGCATGCAATGCACTTAACCCTAACCCTAACTCTAACCCTAACCTTAACCCTAACCCTAACCCTAACCCTAACCCTAACCCTAACCCTAACCCTAACCCTAACCCTAACCCTAACCCTAACGCTAACCCTAAGAGGCCTAACCCTAAACGCAACTCTAAACCTCAGCTGTGCATGGCATGTACGTAACCCTAAACCTAAACCTAACCCTAACCCTAATGCTGACCCTAAGAGGCCTAACACAAAACAGAACTCTAAACCTCAGCTGTGCATGGCATGCACTTAACCCTAACCCTAACCCTAACCCGAACCCTAACCCTAACCCTAATCCTGACCCTAAGAGGCCTAACCCTAAACGCAACTCTAAACCTCAGCTGTGCATGGCATGTACGTAACCCTAACCCTAACCCTAACCCTAACCCTAACCCTAACCCTAACCCTAACCCTAACCCTGACCCTAAGAGGCCTAACCCAAAACGGAACTCTAAACCTCAGCTGTGCATGGCATGCAGTTAACACTAACCCTAACCCTACCCTAACCCTAACCCTAACCCTAACCTTAACCCTAACCCTGACCCTAAGAGTCCTAACCCTAAACGCAACTCTAAACCTCAGCTGTGCATGGCATGCACTTAACCCTAACCCTAACCCTAACCCTAACCCTAACCCTAACCCTGACCCTAAGAGGCCTAACACTAAACGCAACTCTAAACCTCAGCTGTGCATGGCATGTACGTAACCCTAACCCTAACCCTAACCCTAACCCTAACCCTAACCCTAACCCTGACCCTAAGAGGCCTAACCCAAAACGGAACTCTAAACCTCAGCTGTGCATGGCATGTACCTAACCCTAACCCTAACCCTAACCCTAACCCTAACCCTAACCCTAACCCTAACCTTAACCCTAACCCTAAGAGGCCTAACCCTAAACGGAACTCTAAACCTCAGCTGTGCATGGCATGTAGGTAACCCTAACACTAACCCTAACCCTAACCCTAACCCTAAACCTAACCCTAACCCTAACCCTGACCCTAAGAGGCCTAACCCTAGACGGAACTCTAAACCTCAGCTGTGCATGGCATGTACCTAACCCTAACCCTAACCCTAACCCTAACCCTAACCCTAACCCTAACCTTAACCCTAACCTTAACCCTAAGTGATCTAACCCAAAACGGAACTCTAAACCTCACCTCTGCATGGCATGCACTTAACCCTAACCCTAACCCTAACCCTAACCCTAACTCTAATCCTGACCCTAAGGGGCCTAACCCTTGACGGAACTCTAAACCTCAGCTGTGGATGTCATGTACATAACCCTAACCCTAACCCTAACCCTAACCCTAAACTTAACCCTAACGCTAACCCTAACCCTAACCCTGACCCTAAGAGGCCTAACCCAAATCGGAACTCTAAACGTCAGCTGTGCATGGCATGCACTTAACCCTAACCCTAACCCTAACCCTAACCCTAACCCTAACCCTAACCCTAACGCTAACCCTAACCCTAACTCTAATCCTGACCCTAAGGGGCCTAAACCTTGACGGAACTCTAAACCTCAGCTGTGCATGGCATGTACATAACCCTAACCCTAACCCTAACCCTAACCCTAACCCTAACCCTAATCCTAACACTAACCCTGACCCTAAGAGGCCTAACCCAAAACGGAACTCTAAACCTCAGCTGTGCATTGCATGCACTTAACCCGAACCCTAACCCTTACCCTAACCCTAACCCTAACCCTAACTCTAATCCTGACCCTATTGGGCCTACCCCTTTCGTAACTCTAAACCTCAGCTGTGCATGGCATGTACATAACCCTAACCCTAACCCTAACCCTAACCCTAACCCTAACGCTAACCCTAAGAGGCCTAACCCTAAACGCAACTCTAAACCTCAGCTGTGCATGGCATGTACGTAACCCTAAACCTAACCCTAACCCTAACCCTAATGCTGACCCTAAGAGGCCTAACACAAAACAGAACTCTAAACCTCAGCTGTGCATGGCATGCACTTAACCCTAACCCTAACCCTAACCCGAACCCTAACCCTAACCCTAATCCTGACCCTAAGAGGCCTAACCCTAAACGCAACTCTAAACCTCAGCTGTGCATGGCATGTACGTAACCCTAACCCTAACCCTAACCCTAACCCTAACCCTAACCCTGACCCTAAGAGGCCTAACCCAAAACGGAACTCTAAACCTCAGCTGTGCATGGCATGCAGTTAACACTAACCCTAACCCTAACCCTAACCCTAACCCTAACCTTAACCCTAACCCTAACCCGAAGTGACCTAACCCTAAACGCAACTCTAAACCTCAGCTGTGCATGGCATGCACTTAACCCTAACCCTAACCCTAACCCTAACCCTAACCCTAACCCTAACCCTGACCCTAAGAGGCCTAACACTAAACGCAACTCTAAACCTCAGCTGTGCATGGCACGTACGTAACCCTAACCCTAACCCTAACCCTAACCCTAACCCTAACCCTAACCCTAACCCTGACCCTAAGAGGCCTAACCCAAAACGGAACTCTAAACCTCAGCTGTGCATGGCATGTACCTAACCCTAACCCTAACCCTAACCCTAACCCTAACCCTAACCCTAACCCTAACCTTAACCCTAACCCTAAGAGGCCTAACCCTAAACGGAACTCTAAACCTCAGCTGTGCATGGCATGTAGGTAACCCTAACACTAACCCTAACCCTAAACCTAACCCTAAACCTAACCCTAACCCTAACCCTGACCCTAAGAGGCCTAACCCTAGACGGAACTCTAAACCTCAGCTGTGCTTGGCATGTACCTAACCCTAACCCTAACCCTAACCCTAACCCTAACCCTAACCCTAACCTTAACCCTAACCCTAACCCTAAGTGATCTAACCCAAAACGGAACTCTAAACCTCAGCTGTGCTTGGCATGCACTTAACCCTAACCCTAACCCTAACCCTAACCCTAACCCTAACCCTAAACCTAACCCTAACCCTAACCCTAACCCTGACCCTAAGAGGCCTAACCCAAAACGGAACTCTAAACCTCAGCTGTGCATGGCATGTACCTAACCCTAACCCTAACCCTAACCCTAACCCTAACCCTAACCCTAACCCTAAACTTAACCCTAACCCTAAGAGGCCTAACCCTAAACGGAGCTCTAAACCTCAGCTGTGCATGGCATGTAGGTAACCCTAACACTAACCCTAACCCTAACCCTAACCCTAAACCTAACCCTAACCCTAACCCTGACCCTAAGAGGCCTAACCCTAGACGGAACTCTAAACCTCAGCTGTGCTTGGCATGTACCTAACCCTAACCCTAACCCTAACCCTAACCCTAACCCTAACCCTAACCCTAACCCTAACCCTAACCTTAACCCTAACCTTAACCCTAAGTGATCTAACCCAAAACGGAACTCTAAACCTCACCTGTGCATGGCATGCACTTAACCCTAACCCTAACCCTAACCCTAACTCTAATCCTGACCCTAAGGGGCCTAACCCTTGACGGAACTCTAAACCTCAGCTGTGGATGTCATGTACATAACCCTAACCCTAACCCTAACCCTAACCCTAACCTTAACCCTAACGCTAACCCTAACCCTAACCCTGACCCTAAGAGGCCTAACCCAAAACGGAACTCTAAACCTCAGCTGTGCATGGCATGCACTTAACCCTAACCCTAACCCTAACCCTAACCCTAACCCTAACCCTAACGCTAACCCTAACCCTAACTCTAATCCTGACCCTAAGGGGCCTAAACCTTGACGGAACTCTAAACCTCAGCTGTGCATGTCATGTACATAACCCTAACCCTAACCCTAACCCTAACCCTAACCCTAACCCTAATCCTAACACTAACCCTGACCCTAAGAGGCCTAACCCAAAACGGAACTCTAAACCTCAGCTGTGCATTGCATGCACTTAACCCGAACCCTAACCCTTACCCTAACCCTAACCCTAACCCTAACTCTAATCCTGACCCTATTGGGCCTACCCCTTTCGTAACTCTAAACCTCAGCTGTGCATGTATGTACATAACCCTAACCCTAACCCTAACCCTAACCCTAACCCTAACGCTAACCCTAAGAGGCCTAACCCTAAACGCAACTCTAAACCTCAGCTGTGCATGGCATGTACGTAACCCTAAACCTAACCCTAACCCTAACCCTAATGCTGACCCTAAGAGGCCTAACACAAAACAGAACTCTAAACCTCAGCTGTGCATGGCATGCACTTAACCCTAACCCTAACCCTAACCCGAACCCTAACCCTAACCCTAATCCTGACCCTAAGAGGCCTAACCCTAAACGCAACTCTAAACCTCAGCTGTGCATGGCATGTACGTAACCCTAACCCTAACCCTAACCCTAACCCTAACCCTAACCCTAACCCTGACCCTAAGAGGCCTAACCCAAAACGGAACTCTAAACCTCAGCTGTGCATGGCATGCAGTTAACCCTGACCCTAACCCTAACCCTAACCCTAACCCTAACCCTAACCTTAACCCTAACCCTAACCCGAAGTGACATAACCCTAAACGCAACTCTAAACCTCAGCTGTGCATGGCATGCACTTAACCCTAACCCTAACCCTAACCCTAACCCTAACCCTAACCCTAACCCTGACCCTAAGAGGCCTAACACTAAACGCAACTCTAAACCTCAGCTGTGCATGGCATGTACGTAACCCTAACCCTAACCCTAACCCTAACCCTAACCCTAACCCTAACCCTAACCCTGACCCTAAGAGGCCTAACCCAAAACGGAACTCTAAACCTCAGCTGTGCATGGCATGTACCTAACCCTAACCCTAACCCTAACCCTAACCCTAACCCTAACCCTAACCCTAACCCTAACCTTAACCCTAACCCTAAGAGGCCTAACCCTAAACGGAACTCTAAACCTCAGCTGTGCATGGCATGTAGGTAACCCTAACACTAACCCTAACCCTAAACCTAACCCTAAACCTAACCCTAACCCTAACCCTGACCCTAAGAGGCCTAACCCTAGACGGAACTCTAAACCTCAGCTGTGCTTGGCATGTACCTAACCCTAACCCTAACCCTAACCCTAACCCTAACCCTAACCTTAACCCTAACCCTAACCCTAAGTGATCTAACCCAAAACGGAACTCTAAACCTCAGCTGTGCTTGGCATGCACTTAACCCTAACCCTAACCCTAACCCTAACCCTAACCCTAACCTTAACCCTAACCCTAAGAGGCCTAACCCTAAACGCAACTCTAAACCACAGCTGTGCATGGCATGTACGTAACCCTAACCCTAACCCTTACCCTAACCCTAACCCTAACCATAACCCTAACCCTAAACTTAACCCTAACCCTAAGAGACCTAACCCTAAACGGAACTCTAAACCTCAGCTGTGCAGGGCAGGTACATAACCCTAACCCTAACCCTAACCCTAACCCTAACCCTAAACCTAACCCTAATACTGACCCTAAGAGGCCTAACCCTTGACGGAACTCTAAACCTCAGCTGTGCATGGCATGGACGTAACCCTAACCCTAACCCTAACCCTAACCCTAACCCTAACCCTAACCCTAACCCTGACGCTAAGAGGCCTAACCCAAAACGGAACTCTAAACCTCAGCTGTGCATGGCATGTACGTAACCCTAACCCTAACCGTAACCCTAACCGTAACCCTAACCCTAACCCTAACCGTAAACCTAACCCTAACCCTAACCCTAACCCTAACCCTAACCCTAACCTTAACCCTAACCCTAAGAGGTCTAACCCTAAACGCAACTCTAAACCTCAGCTGTGCATGGCATGTAGGTAACCCTAACACTAACCCTAACCCTAACCCTAACACTAACCCTAACCCTAACCTTAACCCTAACCCTGACCCTAAGAGTCCTAACCCTAAACGCAACTCTAAACCTCAGCTGTGCATGGCATGCACTTAACCCTAACCCTAACCCTAACCCTAACCCTAACCCTAACCCTAACCCTAACCCTAACCCTGACCCTAAGAGGCCTAACACTAAACGCAACTCTAAACCTCAGCTGTGCATGGCATGTACCTAACCCTAACCCTAACCCTAACCCTAACCCTAAC
>NW_026599600.1:675000-677500 GCF_023634155.1 Falco peregrinus | reverse complement strand
TAACCCTAACCCTAACCCTAACCCTAACCCTAACCCTGACCCTAAGAGGCCTAACCCTAAACGCAACTCTAAACCTCAGCTGTGCATGGCATGTACCTAACCCTAACCCTAACACTAACCCTAACCCTGACCCTAAGAGGCCTAACCCTAGACGGAACTCTAAACCTCAGCTGTGCTTGGCATGTACCTAACCCTAACCCTGACCCTAACCCTAACCCTAACCCTAACCCTAACCCTAACCTTAACCCTAACCCTAACCCTAAGTGATCTAACCCAAAACGGAACTCTAAACCTCAGCTGTGCTTGGCATGCACTTAACCCTAACCCTAACCCTAACCCTAACCCTAACCTTAACCCTAACCCTAAGAGGCCTAACCCTAAACGCAACTCTAAACCACAGCTGTGCATGGCATGTACGTAACCCTAACCCTAACCCTTACCCTAACCCTAACCCTAACCCTAACCCTAACCCTAACCCTAAACTTAACCCTAACCCTAAGAGACCTAACCCTAAACGGAACTCTAAACCTCAGCTGTGCAGGGCAGGTACATAACCCTAACCCTAACCCTAACCCTAACCCTAACCCTAAACCTAACCCTAATCCTGACCCTAAGAGGCCTAACCCTTGACGGAACTCTAAACCTCATCTGTGCATGGCATGGACGTAACCCTAACCCTAACCCTAACCCTAACCCTAACCCTAACCCTAACCCTAACCCTAACCCTGACGCTAAGAGGCCTAACCCAAAACGGAACTCTAAACCTCAGCTGTGCATGGCATGTACGTAACCCTAACCCTAACCGTAACCCTAACCGTAACCCTAACCGTAAACCTAACCCTAACCGTAAACCTAACCCTAACCCTAACCCTAACCCTAACCCTAACCCTAACCCTAACCCTAACCTTAACCCTAACCCTAAGAGGCCTAACCCTAAACGCAACTCTAAACCTCAGCTGTGCATGGCATGTAGGTAACCCTAACCCTAACCCTAACCCTAACCCTAACCCTAACCCTAAACGTAACCCTAACCCTAACCCTGACCCTAAGAGGCCTAACCCAAAACGGAACTCTAAACCTCAGCTGTGCTTGGCATGTACCTAACCCTAACCCTAACCCTAACGCTAACCCTAACCTTAACCCTAACCCTAACCCTAAGTGATCTAACCCAAAACGGAACTCTAAACCTCAGCTGTGCATGGCATGCACTTAACCCTAACCCTAACCCTAACCCTAACCCTAACCCTAACCCGAACCCTAACCCTAACCCGAACCCGAACCCTAACCCTAACCCTAATCCTGACCCTAAGAGGCCTAACCCTAAACGCAACTCTAAACCTCAGCTGTGCATGGCATGTACGTAACCCTAACCCTAACCCTAACCCTAACCCTAACCCTAACCCTAACCCTGACCTTAAGAGGCCTAACCCAAAACGGAACTCTAAACCTCCGCTGTGCATGGCATGTACGTAACCCTAACCTTAACCCTAACCCTAACCCTAACCCTAACCCTAACCCTAACTTTAACCCTAACCCTAACGCTAAACCTAACCCTAACCCTAACCCTAACCCTAACCTTAACCCTAACCCTAAGAGGCCTAACCCTAAACGCAACTCTAACCCTCACCTGTGCATGGCATGTAGGTAACCCTAACACTAACCCTAACCCTAACCCTAACCCTAACCCTAACCCTAACCCTGACCCTAAGAGGCCTATCCCAAAACGGAACTCTAAACCTCAGCTGTGCATGGCATGTAACTAACCCTAACCCTAACCCTAACACTAACTCTAAGAGACCTAACCCTAAACGGAACTCTAAACCTCAGCTGTGCATGGCATGTAGGTAACCCTAACACTAACCCTAACCCTAACCCTAACCCTAACCCTAACCCTAAACTTAACCCTAACCCTAAGAGACCTAACCCTAAACGGAACTCTAAACCTCAGGTGTGCATGGCATGTACGTAACCCTAATCCTAACCCTAACCCTAACCCTAACCCTAACCCTAACCCTAACCCTAAACCTAACCCTAATCCTGACCCTAAGAGGCCTAACCCTTGACGGAACTCTATAACCTCAGCTGTGCATGGCATGTACCTAACCCTAACCCTTACCCTAACCCTAACCCTAACCCTAACCCTAACCCTAACCCTAACCCTAACCCTAACCCTAACCCTAACCCTAACCCTAACGCTAACCCTAACCCTAACCCTAACCCTAACCCTAACCTTAACCCTAACCCTAAGAGGCTTAACCCTAAACGCAACTCTAAACCTCAGCTATGCATGGCATGTAGGTAACCCTAACCCTAACCCTAACCCTGACCTTAACCCTAACGCTAACCCTACCCTAACCGTGACCCTAAGAGGCCTAACCCAAAACGGAACTCTAAACCTCAGCTGTTCATGGCATGCACTTAACCCTAACCCTAACCCTAACCCTAACGCTAACCCTAACCCTAACTCTAATCCTGACTCTAAGGGGCCTAACCCT
This sequence comes from Falco peregrinus, assembly GCF_023634155.1. Classification (NCBI taxonomy): domain Eukaryota; kingdom Metazoa; phylum Chordata; class Aves; order Falconiformes; family Falconidae; genus Falco; species Falco peregrinus. Next base: position 675,005 of record NW_026599600.1, on the reverse strand, counting down.
TGACG
>NW_026599600.1:660000-662500 GCF_023634155.1 Falco peregrinus | reverse complement strand
TGTGCATGGCATGCAGTTAACACTAACCCTAACCCTAACCCTAACCCTAACCCTAACCCTAACCTTAACCCTAACCCTAACCCTAAGTGACCTAACCCTAAACGCGACTCTAAACCTCAGCTGTGCATGGCATGCACTTAACCCTAACCCTAACCCTAACCCTAACCCTAACCCTAACCCTAACCCTAACCCTGACCCTAAGAGGCCTAACCCTAGACGGAACTCTAAACCTCAGCTGTGCTTGGCATGTACCTAACCCTAACCCTAACCCTAACCCTAACCCTAACCCTAACCCTAACCTTAACCCTAACCCTAACCCTAAGTGATCTAACCCAAAACGGAACTCTAAACCTCAGCTGTGCTTGGCATGCACTTAACCCTAACCCTAACCCTAACCCTAACCCTAACCCTAACCTTAACCCTAACCCTAAGAGGCCTAACCCTAAACGCAACTCTAAACCACAGCTGTGCATGGCATGTACGTAACCCTAACCCTAACCCTTACCCTAACCCTAACCCTAACCCTAACCCTAACCCTAAACTTAACCCTAACCCTAAGAGACCTAACCCTAAACGGAACTCTAAACCTCAGCTGTGCAGGGCAGGTACATAACCCTAACCCTAACCCTAACCCTAATCCTAACCCTAACCCTAACCCTAATCCTGACCCTAAGAGGCCTAACCCTTGACGGAACTCTAAACCTCATCTGTGCATGGCATGGACGTAACCCTAACCCTAACCCTAACCCTAACCCTAACCCTAACCCTAACCCTAACCCTAACCGTAACCCTAAGAGGCCTAACCCAAAACGGAACTCTAAACCTCAGCTGTGCATGGCATGTACGTAACCCTAACCCTAACCGTAACCCTAACCGTAACCCTAACCGTAAACCTAACCCTAACCGTAAACCTAACCCTAACCCTAACCCTAACCCTAACCCTAACCCTAACCTTAACCCTAACCCTAAGAGGCCTAACCCTAAACGCAACTCTAAACCTCAGCTGTGCATGGCATGTAGGTAACCCTAACACTAACCCTAACCCTAACCCTAACCCTAACCCTAAACCTAACCCTAACCCTAACCCTGACCCTAAGAGGCCTAACCCAAAACGGAACTCTAAACCTCAGCTGTGCTTGGCATGTACCTAACCCTAACCCTAACCCTAACGCTAACCCTAACCTTAACCCTAACCCTAACCCTAAGTGATCTAACCCAAAACGGAACTCTAAACCTCAGCTGTGCATGGCATGCACTTAACCCTAACCCTAACCCTAACCCTAACCCTAACCCTAACCCGAACCCTAACCCTAACCCGAACCCGAACCCTAACCCTAACCCTAATCCTGACCCTAAGAGGCCTAACCCTAAACGCAACTCTAAACCTCAGCTGTGCATGGCATGTACGTAACCCTAACCCTAACCCTAACCCTAACCCTAACCCTAACCCTAACCCTGACCTTAAGAGGCCTAACCCAAAACGGAACTCTAAACCTCCGCTGTGCATGGCATGTACGTAACCCTAACCTTAACCCTAACCCTAACCCTAACCCTAACTCTAACCCTAACTTTAACCCTAACCCTAACGCTAAACCTAACCCTAACCCTAACCCTAACCCTAACCCTAACCTTAACCCTAACCCTAAGAGGCCTAACCCTAAACGCAACTCTAACCCTCACCTGTGCATGGCATGTAGGTAACCCTAACACTAACCCTAACCCTAACCCTAACCCTAACCCTAACCCTAACCCTGACCCTAAGAGGCCTATCCCAAAACGGAACTCTAAACCTCAGCTGTGCATGGCATGTAACTAACCCTAACCCTAACCCTAACACTAACTCTAAGTGACCTAACCCTAAACGGAACTCTAAACCTCAGCTGTGCATGGCATGTACCTAACCCTAACCCTAACCCTAACCCTAACCCTAACCCTAACCCTAACCCTAACCCTAACCCTAACCCTAACCCTAACCCTAACCCTAACCCTAACCCTAACCCTAACCCTAACCCTAACGCTAACCCTAACCCTAACCCTAACCCTAACCCTAACCTTAACCCTAACCCTAAGAGGCCTAACCCTAAACGCAACTCTAAACCTCAGCTATGCATGGCATGTAGGTAACCCTAACCCTAACCCTAACCCTGACCTTAACCCTAACGCTAACCCTACCCTAACCGTGACCCTAAGAGGCCTAACCCAAAACGGAACTCTAAACCTCAGCTATTCATGGCATGCACTGAACCCTAACCCTAACCCTAACCCTAACCCTAACCCTAACCCTAACCCTAACCCTAACCCTAACCCTAACCCTAACCCTAACGCTAACCCTAACCCTAACTCTAATCCTGACTCTAAGGGGCCTAACCCTTGACGGAACTCTAAACCTCAGCTGTGCATGGCATGTACATAACCCTAACCCTAACCCTAACCCTAACCCTAACCCTAACCCTAACCCTAATCCTAACACTAACCCTGACCCTAGGAGGCCTAACCCAAA